>NC_142078.1:8608377-8628377 GCF_059756535.1 Pantherophis guttatus
TCTGGCTGGTCCCAGAGTGGGGTGGGAATGGGGATTTTGCAATATCCTTCCCCCAGGAGTGGGGAGGGAATGGGGATTTTGCAGTATCCTTCCCTTGCCATGCCTACCAAGCCACGCCCACCAAGCCACACCACGCCCACCAAGCTGGCTTAATTTTTTTTTTATTTGATTTATATGCCGCCTTTCTCCGGAGACTCAGGGCGGCTAACAATGCGCTAAGCAATAGCCTTCATCCTTTTGCATATTTATACAAAGTCAGCTTATTGCCCCCACAACTGGGTCCTCAATTTACCTACCTTAGAAAGGATGGAAGGCTGAGTCAACCTTGAGCCTTGGCGAGATTCGAACCTGCAGTAATTGCAGGCAGCTGTTCTTAATAACAGGGTGCTTTAGACCACTGTACTACCAAGGCTCTTTCTCTAATGAAGGATTAAATTGTCTAATGAAGGTTTAACTTTACGGATTAAATCTGCAAGATTCACAGATGGTCTATCTCCACAGACAAAGAACGGGTTTCCAATACAACACAACACAAGTTGGGACAATGGTGTCAGCAATAGGATTAACTTGTAGGCATCTGAACCAACCTCAGGGCTCCGTCCACCAGTAGCAACTTGCAGCTTCACTGACAGGAGAACCAAGACAGGAGGACAAGACAGGAGGACCAAGAAGTCAACTGGACCATACCTAAGTTCCAATATCTAAGGAGCTGCCCCAAAGATGAAGACGTCAACCTATTCTACAAAGCATCTGAAGGCAGGAGCAATGGATGGAAACTTATCAGAACTAAGGAGAAATTTCCTAATGGTTAGAACAATTCATCAGTGGAACGACTTGCCTCCAGAAGTGGTAAGTGCTCCATCACTGGAAGTTTTTAAGAAGAGGTTGGATAACCATTTGTCTGAAGTGGTGTAGGGTTTCCTGCCTGAGCAGGGGGTTGGATTAGAAGACCTCCAAAGTCCCTTCCAAATCTATTATTCTGTTAACACTTATCTGGCTCCCAGAAAATTAGCCTGCATAGAGAAACCTCAAAAACACGGCATTCTAAATTCTAATTTTTTTAAAAAAAAAAAAAATCCAGAAATAAGATGGATACTATCAAGGAACTGGCAAGCATCATCTGCAAGAAAATGTGGGCTTGGTCTACGTATAACCACTGCAAGCAAAGCATTCCTTGAGGAAAAACTAAGGAGAAGGATCCAGGAGCTAAAGCATTTCAGTTTCTAACAGTCCACCTAGAGTCATCTCGTAGGGAAGATGGAGGGCATGGAAATTTCATAAATAAATAAAATAAATCAACAGCATCCTTTTGAGGGAAGGCTCCGATCCATCAATTCCTCCCAGTTTAAGTTACTTCCTTTGTAGGACCTGTCCAGGGTTCTGAAGTGAAGAAGACTCTCAGTCCCTAAACATTCCGTTTTGTTCTCCGGACACAAAAGAGTCAATACGCTGAATAAAATATCCCATTGTTAAATAACAGCAGAACCTGTAGTGGGATTCAGCCGGTTCGCACCACTTCGGGAGAACCGGTTGTTAACTTTCTGAGCGGTTTGGCAAACTGGTTGTTGGAAGAAATCATTAGGGCAGAGAACCGGTTTGTTAAATTACTTGAATCCCACCACGAGCAGAATGTGGGTTTTTTTTTTTTAAAGAAATTACTTTTAAAAACGAGGTTTTGTTCCTTTCCAAATCTGCAGCCCAAAAGGTTGTACGCCAACGCAGGGGTCTCCAACCTTGGCAACTTTTAAGACTTGTGGACTTCAACTCTCAGAATTACTCAGCCAGCAAAGCTGGGATTCTGGGAGTTGGAAGTCCACAAGTCTTAAAAGTTGCTAAGGTTGGAGACCCCTGCGCTAACGGACAAAAAGCTTAATTCTTAAATCAGGGAGAGAAGTCAAGTCGGTGGCTGCAGATGGAATTAGAGGAGGGGAGGTCTCATTCATCACGGCAGAGATGCTGGCCACCAGTTTATTCCAGATAATCTGCAGGGATCCTGACTTTCTTTTATTAAAATAATCCCCGAGTGTAACGAATCAGAGATTGAAGACTAGATCCCTTGAGCCTCGCTTCCTCTAGAAAAATGCCTCTTAGAACCCCACGGGTACAGATAGTCCTCATCTTACGATGGCAACAGAGCCCAAAATTGAGGTTGCAAAGTGAGAAATTTGTTAAGTGAGTTAGGCCCCATTATGACTATAACCATGTTGCTTGTATCTTTCAATTATCTTGTTTTTATTTGTTTCCTAGTACGATTTGATAGCTTATTAGTAACCTTGACTATCACTAAGTGTTGTATCCTTTTATTCTTGATGAACGTATTTTATTCTCCTTATGTACACTGAGAGCGTATGCACCAAAGACAAATTCCTTGTGTGTCCAATCACACTTGGCCAATAAAGAATTCTATTCTATTCTATTCTATTCTATTCTATTCTATTCTATTCTATTCTATTCTATTCTATTCTATTCTATTCTATTGCATTCCATTCCATTGCATTCCATTGCATTCCATTCCATTCCATTCCATTCCATTCCCTATTCTATTCTATTCTATTCTATTCTATTCTATTCTTCCATTCCATTCCATTCCATTCCATTCCATTCCATTCCATTCCATTCCATTCCATTGCATTGCATTGCATTGCATTGCATTGCATTCCATTCCCTATTCTATTCTATTCTATTCTATTCTATTCTATTCTATTCTATTCTATTCTTCTATTGCATTCCATTCCATTCCATTCCATTCCATTCCATTCCATTCCATTCCCTATTCTATTCTATTCCATTCCATTCCCTATTCTATTCTATTCTATTCTATTCTATTCTATTCTATTCTATTCTATTCTATTCTATTCTATTCTATTCTATTCTATTGCATTCCATTCCATTGCATTCCATTGCATTCCATTCCATTCCATTCCATTCCATTCCCTATTCTATTCTATTCTATTCTATTCTATTCTATTCTATTCTTCCATTCCATTCCATTCCATTCCATTCCATTCCATTCCATTCCATTCCATTCCATTCCATTGCATTGCATTGCATTGCATTGCATTGCATTCCATTCCCTATTCTATTCTATTCTATTCTATTCTATTCTATTCTATTCTATTCTATTCTATTCTTCTATTGCATTCCATTCCATTCCATTCCATTCCATTCCATTCCATTCCATTCCCTATTCTATTCTATTCCATTCCATTCCCTATTCTATTCTATTCTATTCTATTCTATTCTATTCTATTCTATTGCATTGCATTGCATTGCATTGCATTGCATTCCATTCCATTCCATTCCGTTCCGTTCCATTCCGTTCCCTACTCTACTCTACTCTACTCTACTCTACTCTACTCTACTCTACTCTACTCCACTCCACTCCACTCCACTCCACTCCACTCCACTCCACTCCACTCCATTCCATTTATGTACTCTCAGTGTACATAAAAGAAAAGATACGTTCATCAAGAATCATAAGGTACAACACTTAATGATAATCATAGGGTACAGAAGGGACCATGGTTGGAGGAAAAAAACCACAGATAGGCTGAGAATAACCAACTCAAAACGATAAAGATGGTGCTAGAAGAAGCAGACAATGCACAGCACCCTTCAGCGAGGCAAGAGAATTAAGGGTGTCTCCCTGACTCTGAATTCCTGAAATTGAAAAAAAGCAGGATTTCTTTTCTTTTTTCCCCCTTTCTTTCTCGATCCTCCCGTCCTTCCTCTCTGCTTCCCCGAAAAAGGCAAGTCAAATATTCTTTGCAAAGCACCAGCAAACCTTGGAAGGTATTCAAAAGGTCACCTGTGTCTCCAGGGGCCCAAACACATCATCTGGAGGAAGGCAATTGCAGCTGCCTTTCCTTGCTCATTGGCTAATGCTGCAATTTACACGTCGGGGGGAAGAAAAAACAGTCCTGGGATTGTTTTGATTATACAATCCATAATTGGCTTCATTATAGAGCGATGAGCTCATTCTGGTCACGTGCTCTTTCCACCCCAACCCCCACCCTTAGGATAGGTGCAGAACAGGTCCTGATGCTTCACTATAGCTGGTTTATAATGAAGGAACGGGAAGGGGGGATGGGGTGACGACACATGGAAGAGGGGAAGGGGAAATAAACACCCAGCTTCCCTTGCTAGGCTGGGATGCATCTCCCCTTCCGTTCACTTTTATTGATGGCATATATATACCCAAGCATGATGAGCAAAGGATGCTCAAAGGAGAAATGTGCTTTCCAGATGGACATGGAACAGAACTGGGTCTAAATTCTTGGCATCTGAAGAAAGGGCTGGAAAAAAAAAATAATGCAAATCGATCACAAAGAACATAGATAAGAACTAGTGTCAGCATTGCGACGCTGGCATAGAGAGAGCAGAGGAGAGCGAAAGATAAACTCTGAAACTTTTGCCTGATAAATCCCTTTGAAGCTCGGTTGTCGTGGAAATGAGGGGAGGGGGCACATTCCTGAGAAATGATGAGGAAAAGAAGTCTGAAGAATGACTTGGAAGACAGCCAATGAGAAGCAGAGATTTGGGGATCGGAAAGGGAGGGATTGAGAGGCAAAAGGTCAGTCTTGTCCACGAGGAGTCATGATCTGGTGGCTGAGCTCAATTAAAGAAAGATTTCCTTAAAGATTGGCAGTTTGGAAATTCATTTAATTTCGAGATAGCACCGCAGTCTGACAGCTAGATCAATGGACCATTCTAGATGACTTGGGATAAGATAGCTTTGAAGGCCCACGGAAGAAAGCCTAACGAGAAGAACAGAGTTGGAAGGGATCTTGGAGGTCTTTTTCTACTCCAACCCCACTGCTCGAGCAGGAAACTTGAGTTCTAGGTTGCTTCTCTCCTGGATTACTTTCCATCCATCTGGCAGGTTTAGTATCAATCGTCATCATGAAAAGTTGCCCATGAAGATCCACAAAGACAGAAGGCAACACTTCTCGACTTGCTCCATCCCTGGATGAACCTTCTGGCACCTGAAACCCTGACTTCTCACTTTAAAAATAGATTCAGGAGATGCTGTTGTGGTTTCGAAATGTGGGCCAACCGAGGACAAACAAACAAAGAAAAAAAGAGGTGAGGGAGTAGAGTCTGACTCCACTACCCTTCTCGTGTGTTTCTTAAATCAGGGGTCTTCAAACTTGGCAACGTTAAGACGTATGGACTTCAACTCACAGAATTCCTCAGCCAGCCATGCTGCAGGTTGGGTACCATCATAACCCTCTGATAGTATACCTGAGAGGCATGTTTCTGGTTTAAACTCAATATTTTGTTCAATTATCAATTCCAGCCAGTTATGTATTTTCTCCCAATATCTTCTTGCATGTCCACCACATATGGTAATAGGTGCCATATTGTTTTGGTCTTTTAATGACCCCGTAATCCCTTACATCAAGGTGAAGTTGGGGCAATTGAATGGAGCTGAGTGTTTACTGGCCGGATGTCTTTCCTATCGCCTATTTATTTATTTATTTATTTATTTATTTATTTATTTATTTAGTCGCATTTCTATGCCGCCCAACTCCCAAGGGACTCTTGGGATGTCCAAGAGTCCCAAGATGCAGAGTTTGCAGCAGATAATAACTCATTGTGTCCAGAGAGAGAAATATCCGCTGCTTTCTAGGTTCAGGAGCCAGGATAGAGTTCAAAAAATACTATGAGTTTATTTCCTGCTACCTATGCACAAGAATTGTTGGAGAAGTCTCTTTGAACTGTAAGGAGATCCAATCAATTAATCCTGAAGGAAATCAAATACCTTTGGAAGGACCGATCCTGAAGCCAAAGCTCAAATACTTTGGTCACTTAATTGAAGTTGAAGTCCATAAGTCTTAACATTGCCAAGGTTGGGGACCTCTGTCTTAAATGACCACTAAGGCTCTTAATGTGACCTGAAACTTAGTGTTAAATACAGTGGTGGAATTTAGCTGGTTCTATCCGGTTCGGGCAAACCGGTAGCGGCGGCTGCAGGTGGCTCCGCCCACCTGCCCAGACATAATCACATCCCATTTATCCACGTTTTTTGATGCTCTGCGCATGCGAACCGTTGCGAACCGTTAGCAAAGGTAAATGACTATCGCCCCTGGTTAAATACCTATTCCGGAGCCCTCCGGACATTGTAACTTCAGGCCGCCACTCAACTGGGTGGGTGGAAAACAATGTCCTTGCATTTCCGAGCAGAGGTGGAAGGATCCACTCCAGTTGCCATCCTTCCGACAACGAATCACATTATTTTCATCGCCCTGGAAAGAGAAAGGGCGATGTTAGGCAGGAGAAAACTAAGCAGCACCCAAAAGAAGGAAGAGGTCGTCGTCCTCCTCCTCCCCTCCACTCACTACCATGTTCAGAGACCACCAAGGACTCCATAGTCTTCCCCCTCCTCCTCCTCCCCCCTCCTCCTCCTATCCCATTCCCTTCTAGCACTGATGATGATACCTAGTTGGGTAATGAAACATCTGCAAAAAAATCACCAAGTTTAGAGAGCACCGAGGACCCCACAGTCCTCCTCCTCCTCCTCCTCCTCCTCCTCCTCCTCCTCCTCCTCCTCCTCCTCCTCCTCCTCCTCCTCTCTCTCTCTCTCTCTCTCTCCCTCCCTCCCTCTCTCTCTAAACCCCACTCCCTTCTAGCACTGATGATGTTACCTAGTTGGGTCATGAAACATCTGCAAGAAAACAACCAAGCTTAGAGAGCACCGAGGACCCCACAGTCCTCCTCCTCCTCCCCCGTGCAAACCCCACTCCCTTCTAGCACTGATGATGTTACCTCGTTTGGGTAATGAAACCTCTGCAAGAAAACAACCAAGCTCAGGTATCACCAAGGGCCTCCCATTTCAGTCCTGAGCTACAAATATTCTCATTTAATCTACCTTGATCGTTAGTAGTTCAGATTCTTGTAAGAGAGTGTTAGCAGTGCAATAAATCTGTATTCATTTTGGACCACCCCGGGCTCTTGATTTCCTGTGCCTGACAGGTAGAAAAGACAAGGGGCCGTCAACCCCCTTCCTGCCCCGGCAATCACTCAACAGGACTCACAGATTGAAGGTCTTCCTCTTTGCACTTAATCTGACACACGCTGTCGAACTGGAAGCCGTTGGTGCAATGGTACAGCCCATGAAACATGGAAGGGGGAGGGTCACAGGTCACAGGGATGCAGGCTCCTTGCAGCCACGTCCCATCTTGGGCACACTGGATCTTAAATGTCCTCCTTCCATAGATGCAAAGAGAAAGAGAGAGAGAGATGAATGAGAGGAGGATGGAGGAGAGTCCAGAAATCAAATAAGCCCAGTTTCTCCAACCTCTCTTTGCAATAGCCATTGGTGCATCCAGGAAATTAAAAGACACTTGCTCCTGGGGAGGAAAGCTATGGCAAATCTAGATAGCTTACTAAAAAACAGAGACATCACCCTGCCAACAAAAGAGCGTATAGTCAAGGCGGATGGTTTCCCAGTTGCAATGGATGGCTGTGAAAGTTGGACCATAAGGAAGGCTGAGCGCCAAAGAATTGAGAGGCCTTTGAGCTCTGGTGCTGGAGAAGACTCCTGTGAGTCCTTTGGACTGCAAGGCAATCCAACCGGTCAGTCCTAGAGGAGATCAACCCTGACTGCTCTTTAGAAGGCCAGATCCTGAAGAGGAAACTCAGATACTTTGGCCACCTAAGGAGAAGGAAGGACTCACTGGAGAAGAGCCTAATGCTGGGAACGATGGAGGGCACAAGAAGAAGAAGGGGACGGCAGAGAACGTGGTGGCCGGATGGAGTCACTGAAGCAGTCGGCGTGAGCTTAAATGGACTCCAGAGGATGGTAGAGGACAGGAAGGCCTGGAAGAACGTGGTCCATGGAGTTCATGGACGCGATGGGTCGGACACAACTTTGCAAGAACAACAGCAGCAAAAAGAAAGAATGCAGAGAAAAGCATTAAAGATGATTAAAAGACTGGAGGGTTAAACATACAAAGAACAGTGGCAGGAATTGAATGCATCTAATTGACTGAAAAGAAGGACTGAGGGTGGGGGGGGGGGTGACATGACAGCAGCTTTCCAATATTTGAGGGGCCGCCCCTCAAAGAAGAATGGGTCAACCTATTCTCCAAAACACCTGAAGGCAGGACAAGAAGCAATGGATGGAAACTAACCCAGGAGACGAAACAACCTAGAATCTAAGGAGCAATTTCCTGACAGGGAGAACAATTAACCAGTGGAACGGCTCGCCTTCAAAAGTTGTGAGTGCCCCAACGCTGGATGTTTTTAAGAAGAGGTTGGATAACCATTGGTCTGAAGTGCTGTAGGGTTTTCTCCCTAAGTAGAGGGTTGGACTAGAAGACCTCCAAGGTCCCTTCCAACTCTTGTTATTCTATTCTATTCTTAAAAGCACCTGCCACTATTCTTGCTGGAGAACTCCAAGATGGTCTCCCAGTGGTCTACTATGTGTCCAAAAAGCGACCTACAGACGAATGCCAAAGATCACTGAGGAGATACCACCTACAACCATTTGTCTGAAACGGTGTGGGGTTGGACTAGAAGACTTCCAAGGTCCCTTCCAACTCTGTTATTCGGCTAAAGATCAAGATCACCGATCACTTTTCCCTTCTTCGGGGGTTTGCTGTTTATTGGTGAGCCATGTGGGAAGCCCTCCATCTTTGCAGGAGGAGATACACAAACACACTCAGGCCAAACGGCCCCGTTTTGGGGAAGAAAGGGGGGGGAAAAAAACCCCAAACAAAACAAAAACCTTCTACATTCAACCAGAATCTTCAAGCGCTTTGTAACCCAAGAAAGCGCTTGAAGATGCTGGTCTGTTTGTTTTTTTTAATGTGGCGGTGTTGGTTCCTCCCCGCTCCCTTCCTCCAAGTCGTAACCCCCCCCCTCCGCCCACAACAACAACGTAGGATAGTGAGAAAGTTTTCCCACCGAAGTTCAAAGGGGGCTCCCCAGGTTGCGATACCAAAAGGGCATTTTTGCTAGGAGGAGGCGGGTGGGCCCAAAAGCTGCCTTGTTGAATGAAAAGACATAGAAATGCAGAAAACGGGGAGCGAACTTAAAACTGCCTCTTTCTTTTCTCTTTTTTTTTAAAAGAAGAAGCAGGTCCAAAACGGTCTCCGCCCCCCCAAAGGGACCCATTAAAGACCCTTCCATTGAAGCCCCTCTGAAAGAAAAGAAAGGAAGAATGAAAGAAAGAAAGAAGAGAAAAAAATGGGGGGGGGGCAGGGGACGGGGAAAGGCCAGCTGTTCTTTTCTGTAGTGGAGATAAAATGAAAAAAAAAAAAGGGGGGGGTGGTTGGGTGGGATTTGAGCAGCCCTATTTAAGAATCGGGTATCTGATCTAACCTCCTCTGCTTTCATTAGCACCTCCTGTCCCTGAGCGGTGGCTTTTCTCACTTCTATCAGCTTTTCTTGCAAGTTGCAAAGGCAGGGATGGATCCTTTATAGATCGGTCCTTCATCAGCCCCGAGGCAGAGTTTACAGAGTGGGGCAAGGGGTGGGGGGTGGGGGGGGGGTTCTTTTAAGGCCTACCTCAATGATTTTAGGAATCAGATCAAGCAAGCAAGCAAAACTCTAGAAAGGGTGCAGAGAAGAGCAACCAGGATGATTAGGGGACTGGTGGATAAAACATACGATGAACGGTTGCAGGAACTGGGCATGGCTAAGTCTAGTGAAGAGAAGGACCAGGGGAGACACGATAGCAGTCTTCCAATATTTGAGGGGCTGCCACAGAGAGGAGGAAGGGAGTCAAGCTATTTTCCAAAGCACCCAGACAAGGAATAACAGATGGAAATTGATCAAGGAGAGATTCAACCTGGAGATAAGGAGGAATTTCCTGACTATGAGAATAATCAACCCAATGGAACAGAAGTTGCCTTCGGAAGTTGTGGGAGCTTCATCCCTGGAAGCTTTCAAGAAGAGACTGGACTGCCCTCTGTCAGAAATGGTGTAGGGTCTCCTGTTTGGGTGGGGGGTTGGACTAGATGACCTACAAGCTCCCTTCCAACTTTGTTAATTTGTAAAGGATATTGAGACTCTAGAAAGAGTGCAGAGAAGAGCAACAAGGATGATTAGGGGGCTGGAGGCTAAAACATATGAAGAACGGTTGCAGGAACTGGGTATGTCTAGTTTGATGAAAAGAAGGACCAGGGGAGACATGATAGCAGTCTTCCAGTATCTCAGGGGCTGCCCCAAAGAAGAGGGAGTCAAGCTATTCTCCAAAGCACCTGAGGGTAGAACAAGAAGCAATGGGTGGAAACTAATCAACGAGAGAAGCAACCTAGAACTAAGGAGAAATTTCCTGACTGTGAGAACAATTAACCAGTGGAACAGCTTGCCTCCAGAAATTGTGAATGCTCCAACACTGGAAATTTTTAAGATGATGTTGGATAACCATTGGTCTGAAGTGCTGTAGGGTTTTCTCCCTAAGCAGAGGGTTGGACTAGAAGACCTCCAAGGTCCCTTCCAACTCTGTAATTCTATTCTATTCTATTCTATTCTATTCTATTCTATTCTATTCTATTCTATTCTATTCTATTCTATTCTTAAAAGCACCTGCCACTATTCTTGCTGGAGAACTCCAGATGGTCTCCCAGTGGTCTACTATGTGTCCAAAAAACGACCTACAGACGAATGCCAAAGATCATTGAGGAGATACCACCTACTTCCTTGTCTTCTGTGAAGGTCCAGGGACGTGGTAGCCTGGTCTGCACTTATATTTGCAGAAGGAGCCCACTTTATGTTTCTGAAGCCGGCAGCGTCCAGTTTGGAGGTCAGCGTTGTGAATCAAAGGAGGTGCCTTGCACATCAGCTCACAAAGAGCCTCCGGGAAGGACCACAACCCATCTTCCAAGCACGTCAAATGGTTATTGCTTCCTGGGAAAGATTGGGGTGAGGGGGTTGGGAAACAACAATGTCAGATGGGTGCAAGCGGTTATAAAAATACTGCTGTGCGGGAGTAAATAAATCAATAAAAATGGGTATTTTGGGGTTCCATCCCCGTTGCCTGCAGAGGGAACAGGAAAGAAAGTCCGAGGTGTCATTCTCACAGGCGGGTTCTTATTTTTTTCTGCCTTTCTTGCTGTACAGGCTTGCTGCCTTCCTGCCAGCGACCTACTAGTCTTGATGTATTTTCCAAAGGGAGGTTTTTTTTTTATTATTATTATTCAGGTGGCTTTTTCAGGTCAAGGAGCAAGGACTGGAGGTTGATGGAACCTGGGTTTTGGGGTGTGTGTGTGTGTGTGTGTGTGTGTGTGTGAGAGAGAGAGAGAGAGAGAGAGAGAGAGAGAGAAAGAGACAGACAGAGAGAAATGGAGGGAGGGAGAGACAGAGGGAGGGAGAAAGTGAAAGAATGACACACAGAGAGAGAGGAAGAGGAAGAGAGAGACACAGAGAGAAAGAGAGAGAGAGAAGGAGAAAGAGAGACAGAGACAGAGAGAGAGAGAAAGAGAGACACACACAGAGAGAAGGGGAGAGACAGGGAGAAAGAGAGAGGGAGAGAGGGAGAGAGGGAGAGGAGAAAGAGAGGGAGAGGGAGAGAGAGAAAGAGAGGGAGAGAGAGACAGAGAGAGAGAGAGAGAAGGAGAGAGACAGAGAGAGAAAGAGAGACACACACACACAGAGGAGAGAGACAGAGAGAGGGAGAGAGAGAGAGGAGAAAGAGAGGGAGAGAGAGGAGAGAGAGACACACAGAGAAAGAGAGAGAGAGAGAGAGAAGGAGAAAGAGACACAGAGAAAGAGAGAAAGAGAGAGGGAGAGAGAGAGACAGAGAGGGAAAGAGACAGAGAGAAAGAGAGAGAAAGAAAGAGAGAGAAAGAAAGAGAGAGAGAGAAAGAGAAAAAGAGAGAGACAGACAGACAGACAGAGAGAGAGAGAGTGACAGAGACAGAGACAGAGAGAGAGAGAGAAAGAGAGAGAGAGAGAATTTCTACTACCTTAAAACAATAAAGGAAGCTTTAAAACTATCAAAAGAAGTTTTAAAGCATCCCGGAAACAAAGTGGAAAAGCAAAAGAATAAAACTCATTTGCAAGGCAAGAAACCGGATGGGGGAGAAATAAAAAGTAGATTTTGACAGTTATGCGGAGGAAAATGGGGAATCTGAGGAGGCCGTAGCATCCAAGGAAAATTTCTGAAAATATCCTCCATCCATCCTACTTTCCCCCCTGAATCTGACGTCACAATTATCTTTTTCAGGACCATTCTCAGACAGGCCAAACTTCCCTCTCCTCCCTTTTTCCTTTTCGTTTACCAAGAATATTTTTTTAAAAAAAATGATTCCCAAATCTAGGAGCACATTCAAAGAAAATGTCAGAGGCATCTGAGCTCTGCAGTGGATCTTTGGTTTATCAATCAATCAATCAATCAATCGATTTCTATCCAGTCATAGTCCAGCAACTAATTCTTGGTTTCTCATCCCGCACTTGATTTGATGGCACAAGAGCTTCCACAATAGCTGAGGCTATTGTGTAGGTTCTCCATCCTCTTCACTTGGGACTTCTTGGAGCCAAGGTTAGCCAAAACTCCTGGGACCTAACCTTTGAGTAAACCTACAATAGATTGCATTGCAATTCCCTGTGTCTGGGAAAGACCTTGGTTTCTCTTGCAGAAGATCGGCAAGGCCGACCATCCATGATAAAAAAAAAAAAATGTGCAAGAGGCCCTTCCGAATCCAGAACGGGAGTTGCAGGAAGAAGGAAAACAACCTCGAGATCTTTTCTGTCTGCTTTTTGAGCTGTTGAGGTATTCTTGGACTCTTCTGAATGCTCCTTCCCTGTGCCAGCTTCTCTGCTTTCTTCGGTCTGACTCACCCAGCATGTCCACCACACAGTCCAGCATGGATGATCTCATGCTTGTTTCGGCAGGGTGATGAACTGTGACATTAAGAAACAGTGGCTGGTCTGACATTGGGGATTGAATTTGGAGTGAGTCATCCCCGGCTCTGGCCCCAACGTGGAGCTCACTGACGGATCAGTGTTAGTCATACCCCACTGATTCAGCATTCAGAATTGCCTTCTCCTCCTTCAACCAGGATAGTATAAGGCCTCCTGTCTTGAAGGAGGGGGAGGAGGAGGAAGAGGAGGAGGAGGAGGAGGAGGGGGGGGAGGAGGAGGAGGAGGAGGGTGATGATGGTGTAGGATCAATTCTAACTTTATCAGCCTGTCTCCTTCTCCTTCAACCAGGATAGCATAAGGTCTCCTGTCTTGGAGGAGGAGGAGGAGGAGGAGGAGGAGGAGGAGGAGGAGGAGGAGGAGGAGGAGGATCAATTCTAACTTTATCAGCCTGTCTCCTTCTCTTTCAACCAGGATAGTATAAGGTCTTCTGTCTTGGAGGAGGAGGAGAAAGAGGAGGAGGAGGAGGGGGGAGAGGGAGAGGGAGAAGGGGGAGAGGGAGAAGGGGGAGAAGGAGAAGGAGAAAGAGAGAGAGAGAGAGAGAAAGAAAGAGAAGGAGAAGGAGAAAGAGAAGGAGTGTTTCTTGTCTTGCCTTCTAGTGCAGACTGGACAGCCATTTGTCTAAAATTGTATAGGGTCTCCTGCTTAAGCAGGGGGTTGGACTAGAAGACCTCCAAGGTCCCTTCCAATCCTGTTATTCTTCAGGCACCTCAAAGCATCGCGTTCCAGTTGACAAAACTACCCTCCCTGAGAACCTACCTTTCAGCTGAGCAGGAGGCTTGCAGGTAAAGGAGCATTTCTTGCCAAAAGTGGTCCCTTCACTGCAGTTAAAAGTAGCAGGATAGACATGGTGCTGGTCCGGAGTTCTGCAGTCAATGGGCTCACAGGATACCTGCTTGTTCCACTCCCCATCCAGGCATGTCATGGTGGTGCTTGGCTCCCACTGAAAGAAGGGAAACAGCACGGTTCATTAAGTCAGATCTTGACCCATCTCACACCAGGGACTCGTATGGATGGATGGATGGATGGATGGATGGATGGATGGATGGATGGATAGATAGATAGATAGATAGATAGATAGATAGATAGATAGATAGATAGATAGATAGATTTATTTATTTATTTATTTATTTATTTATTATTGATATTTCTATGCCGCCCACTCTCTGAGGACTCTGGGCGGCTTACACCAAAGACAGCATACTAAATAGCATAATTGCCCCCCCCAACAATCTGGGTCCTCATTTTACCCACCTCGGAAGGATGGAAGGCTGAGTCAACCTTGAGCCGGTGAGATTTGATCCGCTGATCTGCTGAACTAGCAGTCAGCTGAAGTAGCTGCAGTACCGCGCTCTAACCACAGCGCCACCTCGGCTCTAATAGATAGATGATGGGTGGATAGATAGATAGATAGATAGATAGATAGATAGATAGATAGATAGATGATGGATGGATGGATGGATGGATGGATGGATGGATGGATGGATGGATAGATAGATAGATAGATAGATAGATAGATAGATAAATAGAGACAGAGACAGAGGGGTTTATGTGTGTATAAATACACACAAACGAATATGTGTGTGTATATATATGGATAGGGATATGGATATGCATTACGTATACATATACATATATGTATACCGTTTCCCTGAAAATAAGCCCTCCCTGAAAATATTTAAATGCATGTGCAGCCAATGTCCCCGCCATTTCCTCTGGTTAGGGTTAGGGAGACAGAGCTGGAAATCAGGTAAGAGGGCAAGAGGAGCCCCGTCTTGCTCCACAAGCCCCAAAATAATAAGACCTTCCCGAAAATAAGACCAAGTGCTTATTTCTGGATTCAACAAAATATAAGACAGGGTCTTAGTTTTGGGGAAACATGGTATATATATGTATGTGTGTGTGTGTGTGTGTGTGTGTGTGTGTGTATGTGTATGTGTATATATGTATATGTATATGTTGGGCACTCCTGACCTGGAGTGACACATGGGAACATTTGCTGAGATGTTTGCCACAACCTCCAACTCCAGATGTGATGGGGCATCACTGCCATCCCAGAGCTACAATGGAGCTGTGGTCCAATTGAGCAGGGTCTATGACAATTCGTCATAGCCAACTCATCACAACCAATTCACCACGGCCAACTCTCCATGACCAACTCACCACGGCCAACTCTCCATGACCAATTCACCATTGCCAACTCCACAACCAACTCACCATTGCCAACTCACCATGACCAACTCTCCACAAGCAACTCTCCATGACCAATTCTCCATGGCCAACTCACCATGACCAACTCACCACAGCCAACTCACCACGGCCAACTCACCACAACCAACTCACCATTGCCAACTCACCATGGCCAACTCTCCATGACCAATTCACCATGGCCAACTCCACAACCAACTCTCCATGACCAACTCTCCATGGCCAACTCTCCATGACCAACTCACCACAACCAACTCACCATTGCCAACTCACCATGGCCAACTCTCCATGACCAATTCACCATTGCCAACTCCACAACCAACTCTCCATGACCAATTCTCCAAGGCCAACTCACCATGACCAACTCACCACAGCCAACTCACCACGGCCAACTCACCATTGCCAACTCACTATGGCCAACTCTCCATGACCAATTCACCATGGCCAACTCCACAACCAACTCTCCATGACCAACTCTCCATGGCCAACTCTCCATGACCAACTCACCACAACCAACTCACCATTGCCAACTCACCATTGCCAACTCTCCATGACCAATTCACCATTGCCAACTCCACAACCAACTCTCCATGACCAATTCTCCAAGGCCAACTCACCATGACCAACTCACCACAGCCAACTCACCACGGCCAACTCACCACAACCAACTCACCATTGCCAACTCACCATGGCCAACTCTCCATGACCAATTCACCATGGCCAACTCCACAACCAACTCTCCATGGCCAACTCTCCATGGCCAACTCTCCATGACCAACTCACCACAACCAACTCACCATTGCCAACTTACCATGGCCAACTCTCCATGACCAATTCACCATTGCCAACTCGCCACAACCAACTCACCGTTGCCAACTCACCATGGCCAACTCACCATGGCCAAGGACAAGAGTTACACTAATATCCAAGAAAGAGTGGAACAGAATCATTAAAGAAAGGATGAAAAAGGAGAGACAGGATGAAATGTGAATGACAAAAATTCATTTTTTTAATAGATTTATTTCAAGTAATTAAATTGAATCGTTAAACTGCCCCACGGCGAGTTGGCCGTGGCGAGTTGGCCCGCTCCAAACCGAGCAAGCAGAGTAGGGCAGGGTGATGAAATTAACCCAGCATCCCTATTTGCTTTGGAGACGAAACCCCTTGATCAAAACCAGGCACATAAGTTGGCTCTTGTTCTTAACATCAACACAAACACATGAACACACACACACACACACACACACACACACACACACACACACACACACACACACACACGCACACACTTTCTCTGCTGGTGAAACCTACAAGCCAGCTGTATTTAGTTAGTGGACTCTCACATTCTCTGGATTCTTCAGCCTTCCTTCCTTCCTTCCTTCCTTCCTTCCTTCCTTCCTTCCTTCCATCCATCCATCCATCTCAGCCTCCTTGCAGAACCAGCTTTCTGCTCTGCGGAAAGGGCTCGGTCACAGGGGCCTTCTGCTATGGGGCTAAACATGTGGAAATCCAAGCCATGGGGCAGAGCTGGGAGGGAATCGCGATCCTTTTTGGCGTGGCACTAAATTAAGCAGTCTCTCTATCTCTCTCTCTATTCCTTCTCCCTCTCTCTATTCCTTCTCCCATCTCTCTCCCTGCCCTCCCCTTCTTTTCCTTCCTCCCTTCTTCCTTCTTTCTCCTTCTCTTCCTTCCCTCTTCCTTCCTTCTCTCTCTCCTTTTTTTCCTTTTCTCTGTCTCCATTCTGTCTCTCTCCCTTTGCCCTCTTTCCTTCTCTCTCTCTTCCTTCCTTTCCTTCACTCTCTCTTCCTTCCTTTACTCTCTCCGTCCTTTCCTCTTTCTTCCTTCCCCCCTCTCCCTTCCCTCTCTCCTTTCTTTCTCTCTCCCTTTCCCCCTCCCCCTCCCTCTCCCTTCCCCTCTTTTCCTCCCCCTCTCCCTTCCTTCTTTCTCCATTTCCTTCTCTCTCTCTTCCTTCCTTTCCTCTCTCTCCCTCCTTCCTTTCCTCTCTCTTCCTTTCCCACTCTCTCTCCCTTCCCTCCCTCCCTCTCTCCCTTCCTTCTCTCTCTCCCTTTCCCCCCTCTCTCTCCCTTCCAGCCTGTCTTTTCCTTTTCCCTCTCTCTCCCTTCCCTTTTCTCTCTTTCCTTCTCTCTTCCTTCCTTTTCTCTCTCCCTTCTTCCTTTCCTCTTTCTTCCTTCCCTCCCTTCCCTCCCTCCTCTCCTCTCTCTCCCTTTCCCCCCTCTCTTTCTTCCCGCCTGTCTTTTCCTTCCCCCTCTCTCTCCCTTCCCTTTTCTCCCTTCCCCTCTCTCTTCCTTCCTTTTCTCTCCCCCTCCTTCCTTTCCTTTCTTCCTCCCCTCCCTTCCCCCTCCCTCTCTCTTCCTTCCTTCTCTCTCTCCCTTCCCCCCTCTCTCTCCCTTCCCGCCTGTCTTTTCCTTTCCCCCCTCTCTCTCCCTTCCCTTTCTCTCTTTCCTCTCTCCCTCCCTCCTTTCCTCTTTCTTCCTTCCCTCCCTTCCCTCCCTCCCTCTCTCTTCCTTCCTTCTCTCTCTCCCTTCCCCCCTCTCTCTCCCTTCCCACCTGTCTTTTCCTTTCCCCCCTCTCTCTCCCTTCCCTTTCTCTCTTTCCTCTCTCTCCCTCCTTCCTTTCCTCTTTCTTCCTTCCCTCCCTTCCCTCCCTCCCTCTCCTCTCTCTCCCTTTCCCCCCCTCTCTCTTCCTTCCCACTTCTGTCTTTTCTCCCCCCCCTTCTCTCTCTCGTCCCAACTTCAGGAAAAGTCGGAGTCTTTTGCAAACCATAAGCAATGGAGAACCTCCAGTGCAGTCCACGGGTATGCTGATAGCACAGAGTCGGTGCCAAATTAAGATTGGCGCGTGCACACAAACATTTTTGCAGCTTGCACGCACACACACACACATACAGAGGAAATAATTGGGGGAAACTATCCGATTCTTCTTTCTTTCTTTCTTTCTTTCTTTTTTTCTCCTGAAAAACTCTGGATTCTCTTTGGCTGCAAAGAGCCCGCAAGAGAGAGAAATAAAAACAAGCCATTCGGGCTTGGGTGCGGTGTTTGTGTGTGTGTGTGTGTGGATGTGGATGTGTTTGTGTATTGGGGAGGGCAGGTCGGAGAAGGAAAAGAAACAGCCAACTTTCTCCTGGAAGAGAAAGAAGCTAGTCAGTGCTGGGGCCGTGTTAGGGTAAAAAAATCTCCCGCAACAGAGGCCCAGATGGTTGAACTCGCTCTTCTAAATCGAGAAAACTCAACATATCTTCCCCGTTTCTTACGGGAAGACACCACGCTCCTGACCTCCCCCCCCCGAGACAAATCGGGTCTCTGCTGGCTGCCAAAAGAAAGCACCCTTAATTTGGATGGTGATAGCAGAGGTCGAAGACATCCGCCAGACTCTCCCCCCCCAAAGACATCATAACAAACAGCCTCTTGCTGTTCTCGAGGGAGGGAGATTTCACACACACATACCCTGGTTCTCCTCCTACATTTATTTTCTCCTCTCCCGCCGCCGTGTGTGTTTTAGGGTTTATTTATTTGCGACGCTCATTGCAAAAAGGGTGGGGGGGGGGGAAAGCTCTGCTTGAATCCCTTGGTATTCTCTTGGCGTCTGCCGGTGAAGTCAGGAATATGAAGAACGGTTGCAGGAACTGGGCCTGGCTAGTCTAGAGAAGAGAAGGACCAGGGGAGACATGATAGCAGTCTTCCAATATCTCAGGGGCGGCCACAAAGAAGAGGGAGTCAAGCTATTCTCCAAAGCAAGGATCTCCAACCTTGGCCACTTGAAGGCTTGTGGACGTCAACTCCCAGAATTCCAAAGCTGGCTGAGGAATTCTGAGAGTTGAAGTCCGCAAGCCTTCAAGTGGCCAAGGTTGGAGACCCCCTGCTCCAAAGCACCCGAGGGCAGGACAAGAAGCAACGGGTGGAAACTAATCAAGGAGAGGAGCAACTTAGAACTTCAGGAGCAATTTCCTAAGACGGTGAGAACAATGAACCAGTGGAACAGCTTGCCACCAGAAATTGTGGGTGCTCCATCACTGCAGGTTTTCAGAAAGATATTGGACACCATTGGTCCAGAATGACATCAGGTCTCCTGTTTGAGCAGGGGGCTGGACTGGAAGACCTCCAAGGTCCCTTCCAACTCTTTTATTCTGTTAAGGACTAGGGGGAGACATGATAGCAGTCTTCCAATATTTGAGGGGTTGCCACAAAGAAGAGGGAGTCAAGCTATTCTCCAAAGCACCTGAGGGCAGGACAAGAAGCAATGGGTGGAAACTAATCAAGGAGAGAAGCAACTTAGAACTAAGGAGAAATTTCCAGACAGTGAGAACAATTAACTGGTATATATACCAGTTCCACCAACCTGGCTCTGGGGCAGATTGTTGGTTCCGTGAGCCTGGAGGACATAACCTGTTCGGCAGGTAACGTTACACTGGGCGCCATTGTAATGCCCTCCGTCGGTGAAAGTCAGCATGGCGTTCTCAATGTCCAGCTTTTGGCAGTCCATGGTCTTGCAAGAATGGGGGACACAGCTGTTAAGAGAGGGAAAGAAAAAGTTCTCAGTTAGAGTAGGATAATCAGACTTCCAAGGTAGGGAATAAGCTGGTAGGATGGTAATGTCCCAAAGAGCACCGTCATTTCACCTAAATGTGATTTTCTTCTTCTCAATTTTTTTTTCCCCGTGTCCTGAAAGAAACTTTTTTTTTTCATACTTCATGTTTAGGATGAGTTAAAATGTCCCTTCCTTCTTTCTTTCTTTCCTTCCTTCCTTCCTTCCTTCCTCCCTCCCTCCTCCTTCCATTCCCCCTTCCAAGTCCTTCCTTCCTTCCTTCTCTTCCCTTTCCTTCCCCTTCCTTTCTCCTCCCTCTCTCCCTCCCTCCTCCCTTCCATTCCTCCTTCCAAGTCCTTCCTTCCCTCTTTCTTTCCTTC
>NC_142078.1:8630877-8690877 GCF_059756535.1 Pantherophis guttatus
CAACCCTCTTTCTTCAGGAGACCACCTGAATCTGACCTCAAAATGCCTTCAGAAGCTCAGGAAGGGGATTACAGGGTGATGAGATCCAGATTCCACAACCCTCCTTGTTCAAAAGACCACCTGAATCTGACCTCAAAATGCCTTCAAAAGCTTAGGAAGGGGATCACAGGGTGATGAGATCCAGGTTCCTCAACCCTCTTTCTTCAGGAGACCACCTGAATCTGACCTCAAAATGCCTTCAGAAGCTCAGGAAGGAGATCACAGGGCGATGAGAGAAGCTAACCAGAATCCTTTCCAGAAGAAGAAGACCTTCCCTAGGCCAAAGAAAAGCAGAAGAGCTGGAAGAGTTCGGAGCAGCAGGCAAATCATTTAAGCTTCCTGTCCAGGGTAAAGTCCTACTGGGAAACCGCTCAACATGCCTTGGCGAAGACCGCAAGCTTTTTGATGCTGGAATTTGAATATGATCATAGATTTATTATAACCCGCTCCTTGAGCTTTGAGACGCAAGCGTGGTGATAATATTTCCTCTTTTTCGGGTTCAAAAAGAAATCCGAGCTGATTCGCAGGAGAAAAGGGGGCCCTACCACATCAAGGTAAAAAGCCCTGTTTTCCAAATCTCTCAATAGAGGTCATGGAGAAAGGCTCCCTGGAGCTCTCCAACCAGTATCCAGAACAGAGAGTTGGTTTCCTTTGAAAAAAAAAAACCAATACACAAAAGCATAATTGCTTCCCAGCAGGCCTTCAAATGTTAATTTTTACATATGGAAGAAGAGGGCTCCATCGCTAGCTCACCAAGGCTCGGGAAGAAGCTTTGCAACGCACCTGGAAAGCCGCGGCAAATAAATTTGACGACCCCAATGTTTTGGTTGGGAAGGAGACCACCCAGGTTCGTGCCACGGAGGAGTCAGAAACCATTCAGAGTCAACCTCTCTTGAAAGAGGCATGAATATCATAGAGAGCCGTGGTGGCGCAGTGGTTAGAGTGCAGTACTGCAGGCTACTTCTGCTGATCGCCGGCTGCCAGCAGTTCGGCAGATCGAATCTCACCGGGCTCAAGGTTGACTTGGCCTTCCATCCTTCCGAGATCGGTAAAATGAGGACCCAGATTGTTAGGGGCAACAGGCTGACTCTGTAAACTGCTTAGAGAGGGCTGTAAAAGCACTGTAAAGTGGTATATAAAACTGTGCTATTGCTATTAATCTATCTATCTATCTACCTGTCTGTCTGTCCATTATCTATCTGTCTGTCTGTCTGTCTATCTATCTATCTCTCTATCTTTTTGTCTATCTATTCATCTCTCCATCTCTCCATATATCTATCGAAGCCACGGTGGCACAGTGGTTAGAATACAGTATTGCCGGCTAATTCTGCCCACTGCCAGCAGTTCGATCCTGACCGGCTCAAAGTTGACTCAGCCTCCCATCTTTCTGAAGTGGGTAAAATGAGAACCCAGATAGTTGGGGGCAATAGGCTGACTCTGTAAACTGCTTAGAGAGGGCTGGAAAGCACTGTGAAGCAGTATATAAGTCTAAATGCTATTGCTGTAGCTGATTGGATGTTGCATTAGGAGCTGTGGTGGCGCAGTGGTTAGAATGCAGTATTGCAGGCTGAGTCTACTGATGCCAGGAGATCGATCTTAACTGGTTCTTCCGAGATGGGTAAAATGAGGACCCAAATTGTTGAGGGCAATATGCTGACTCTGTAAACCGCTTAGAGAGGGCTGTAAAAGCACTATGAAGTGGTATATAAGTCTAAGTGCTATTGCTCTTCCTTCCTTCCTTCCTTCCTTCCTTCCTTCCTTCCTTCCTTCCTTCCTTCCTTCCTTCCTTCCCTTCTTTCCTTCCATCCATCCATCCATCCATGGTGGTGCAGTGGTTAGAATGCAGTATTGCCGGCTAACTCTGCCCACTGCCAGCAGTTCGATCCTGACCAGCTCAAAGTTGACTCAGCCTCCTATCCTTCTGAAGTTGGTCAAATGAGAACCCAGATTGTTGGGGGCAATAGGCTGACTCTGTCAACTGCTTAAAGAGGCAGTAAAAAGCAATATAGACTTAAATGCTATTGCTGTAGCTGATTGGATGTTGCAGGGAGGAAGGACTCAGAGGGAGGGAGGAAAGAAAGAATGGAAGGAAGGGACAAAGGAAGGAAGGAAGAAAGGACTTGGAGGGAGAGAGGAAGGAAAGAAGGGAGGGAGGGAGGAAGGGACAAAGGAAGGAAGGAAGGAAGGACTCAGAGGGAGGGAGGAAGGGTCAGGAGGGAGGGAGGGAGAAAGGAGAGAAGGAAAGGGAGGGGGCAACAAAGGAAGAAAGGAAGGACTTGGATGGATGGAGGAATGAAGGAAAGAAGGAAAGGGAGCAGTGGTGGGTTTCTATCGGTTTGCCCCAGTTCGGGCGAACCAGTAGTGGCAGTGGTGGGAAGCTCTACCCGTCCGCCCGGACATCATCACGGATGCTCTGCGCACGCTCCCAGTTCCGAACCGGTAGCGAAGGTAAGGGTTGAAGGAAGGAAGGAAGGAAGGAAGGAAGGAAGGAAGGAAGGAAGGAAGGAAGGAAGGAAGGAAGGAAGGACTTGGAGGGATGGAGGAAGGAAATTCTAAGTCGTCCTAAACATAAACATAAAGGAAGAAAAAAAAAGTTTTATGGGGACACAGGAAGAAGGATTTCAGCACCTCCCTAATCGACCGCCCACCCAGCTGGATTTTGTAGCAAATGCAGAATTTAAAACCCGGCCCAATTTCTTCCTCCGTGCTTCGAACCCCACCACCGTTTCCCGCTCAAGGCTGAGGTAAATATCCACTGAAAAGCAAAGAAAGCAGGTTTTTGTGTGTGTCCCGTGAGAAGAATTAAAACCCAAACGGCAAAGATCTCTTCCCTCTTTCCCGGAGCGGAGGTCTATCTTCTCGAGCTGCTCATTGAAGTCCAAAGTTGGAACTGTGCCGAGGGGACTGAGGTCACCCAGAGAGGTCAGCAGAGGTGGAAATAATCTATGGACCTTCTCCCTTGTGGGGTTAAACGGCCTGGCCTGTTTGTATTCAGGGAGAGCCACATGGCTTCTGCCAACAAGGCCAAAGGTCAATCGCCCCCTTTTCACCCTTCTTCTTCAACACGGACTTCTGAAGTCGGCGACTAATGAGCGGTAAAGAACCAGAAAGGGGCTTACCTCTGTTCAGCCGGGCTGTAGGTCTGTCCGCTTTGACAGCTGCTGACAGCGATGGGGTCGAAATTCTGGAAGGAGCGCAAGGCCACCCCGGAGATTGCCACATACTGAGATCTGAAGGTGATGAGGATGGCCCGAGTCCGGTAGAAATGCTGGCTAAGGTCATGGACAACCGGGATAATCAAAGGGTTTTTTCGGCAGCTCAAACCGTGCTCCCCTGGGATGGGGTGGGGGTGGGGTTAGAGAGAGGAAAAAGAGAGAGGGGGGGGGCAGGGTTGGTGGGGAAGAGAGAAAAGATTGAGGAGGGTCTCTTAATTGGGCAGAAGAAGCTAAATGGAAAGAAGGAGTACAACAATGCTTGAGCAGGGGGCTAGGCTATCTCTCAAATATCTATCATCTCTCTCTCTCTCTCTCTCTCTCTCCTTCTCTATCTCTCCCTCCCACCCTCTCTTTCTCTTTCCATCAACCTATCTACCTATCTACCTATCTACCTATCTACCTATCTACCTATCTACCTATCTACCTATCTACCTATCTACCTATCTATCTATCTATCTATCTATCTATCATAGTATCCATCCATCCATCCATCCATCTATCCATCCATCCATCCATCCATCCATCCATCCATCCATCATCTCTCTCTCTCTCTCCCTCTCTCTCTCTCTATCTATATATCTATCATCTGTCTATCTATCATCTATCTGTCTGTCTGTCTATCATCTATCTATCATCTATCTACCTGTATTATCTGTCTGTCTGTCTATCATCTATCTATCATCATAGCCATCCATCCATCCATCCATCTATCTATCATCTATCTATCTATCTATCTATCTATCTATCTATCTGTCTGTCTGTCTGTCTGTCTGTCTGTCTGTCTGTCTGTCTGTCTATCTATCTATCTATCTCTTTTATCTAACATCTACCTATATCATCTGTCTGTCTATCATCTACTGTCTGTCTGTCTGTCTGTCTGTCTGTCTGTCTGTCTGTCTATCTGAGATATCTACCTCCAATAACTCTGTTATTCTGCTATCCTTAGAAATCCATTGGATCTTTACTGAATAGGATTCGAAGCGAACATTGCAAGGAATCCGAGCCACATGGTTGGCATCGTATAAAATGCCACCCAGCAGGGAATCCAGGGTTGTTAGCTTAGCTTTGTGCTAATCGGTCCCTATTGGTTAAAATCAACAATAAATACATATAAATATAGAAAGAATCAATAAAAATCGTTTCCCCATCCCAATGAACTGGTGGAACGCCATGAAATTCCTGCTGTGAACCTGCTCCTGATTTTTGTGTGACTAATTTTTTTTTTTTAAAAAAAAATCTTCCTGTTCCCTGGCCTATCCCAAGGGGAAGTTAAAAAAAAAAATCACATGCTTTATTTCATGTTGTCTTATAACTGAGCTAGCGTTCTCACCGAGATCGTGACTTTGGTTTTTAGTGTCCACCAGTTGCACAAAAATTGACTCTTGTTTCTGGTCGAGCTCTACCTCCAGCCATGTCCCATCTGTTACCAAGTGGATAATCACTGCAGCGGCTACCATGGGTTGGGTATAGAAAGCCTATGGAGAGAGAGAGAGAGGATCAGTTCTCACTTAAACATAACCATCAATGGTCCAAGTTGGAAGCTTCAGCCAAGGTTGTCTCTTGAAGGCTTGAATTTCAATCCCTTGAGGGCAACTGATAACATGGGAAAGACCTTTAACCAGTAGGGAGATGCTTCCACTCTTGGTGAACCTCCAGAACTAAGATTCTTGTTGTTGCTGTTAGTTGTGAAGTTGTGTCTGATCCATTGCGACCCCATGGACAACATTCCTCCAGGCCTTCCTGACCTCTACCATCCCGCAGACACCATTTAAGCCAGGGGTGGGTTCTACTTACCATTACTCAGTGGTGAAATGTAAAATTTGTTACTACCGGTTCTGTGGGCGTGGCTTGGTGGTGGTGGGGGTAATGTGACTGGGTGGATGTGGCCAACTTTTTTTTTTTAACTTTTAAAACCATTTTTTCTACAACCTCTTCGGCCGAAGAGGTTGTAAAAAAATGCTTTTAAAAGCCTCCAACGATCCCAGCTGAGTTGCCTGATCATCAGAGGGTTTTTTTACTTTTAAAAACATTTTTTCTACAACCTCTTCAGCCGAAGAGGTTGTAAAAAAAATGCTTTTAAAAGCCTCTGATGATCCCAGCTGAATTGCCTGATCGTCAGAGGTTTTTTTACTTAAAAAAAAAAAAACAAAGACAGATGCATATTCCAATCTTATCTCTCTCAAGGCTGTATCCCAAGGTTACCTACAGCAGCCAAAGGGGAGTGATCTCTACAACCCACAAAATTGCTCCATTGGTGAATGTGATTGATGACACACCCTGAGGTGGGGGGGGGAGAGGGGAAACAGGATCATAATTGGAGCGTAAATTACATAGAGTCAGAACTGGCTTCACTTGGGAAGTGCCGACATGAGGCTTCTAATAAATAACTGGATTTCTTCAGAAGCTCGGCTCGAGACTTATGATTTAATTAGGACATCCTTCGGAACCCTGACAACGTGACAAACTAGCATTTGTCCTTGAAAAGTGACAAAACTCTACTGAATGGCATTTCTTCTGCTTCTTTCTAAACCTCATTATGTTATCTAATTGCACTGCATATTTACCTTCAGCCAGAAAACTGTGTGAGTGTGGTTGGCGGTGCAGGGGTACCACGCATATTGGGCCATAGCATCATTGAAGTCGTACTCCTTGGTGCGGCACATCTGATAAAAAGAAGAACATGACGTCCAGTTGGAGAGAGGGGGAAGTCTACTTAAAGTCCATGCAACCAGTGGATGCAACTTATCTGTTGGCCTATAGGTTTGTGCGGAGTCTAGGACAACTCATTGTGGACAACTTGCTGCAGGACAACTCACATCAGGACAATTCAATGCTGTATTAATCATTTCATTCAGGTACAATTGAAGAGCCATGGTGGCGCGGTGGTTAGAATGCAGTATTGCAGGCTAAACTCTGCTCACTGCCAGGAGTTCGATCCTGACTGGCTCAAGGTTGACTTCCTTCCTTCCTTCCTTCCTTCCTTCCTTCCTTCCTTCCTTCCTTCCTTCCTGGCACGGTGGTTAGAATGCAGTATTGCAGGCTAAACTCTGCTCACTGCCAGGAGTTCGATCCTGACTGGCTCAAGGTTGACTTCCTTCCTTCCTTCCTTCCTTCCTTCCTTCCTTCCTTCCTTCCTTCCTTCCTTCCTTCCTTCCTTCCTTCCTTCCTTCCTTCCTTCCTTGGTGGCACGGTGGTTAGAATGCAGTATTGCAGGCTAAACTCTGCTCACTGCCAGGAGTTCGATCCTGACTGGCTCAAGGTTGACTTCCTTCCTTCCTTCCTTCCTTCCTTCCTTCCTTCCTTCCTTCCTTCCTTCCTTCCTTCCTTCCTTCCTTCCTTCCTTCCTTCCTTCCTTCCTTGGTGGTGCAGTGGTTAGAATGCAGTACTGCAGGTTAAACTCTGCTCACTACCAGGAGTTCGATCCCAACTGGCTCAAGATAGACTCAGCCTTCCATCCTTCTGAGGTAGGTAAAATGAGGACCCAGATTGTTGGGGGGCAAGAGGCTGATTGTGTAAACTACTTAGAGAGGGCTCTAAAACACTAGGAAGTGGTATATAAGTCTAAGTGCTATTGGTATCGCTATTGCTACTTTTATTATTGGTGGCCACGTGTTCATCGAAATTATTGTAAATCTTGTATTTCTGGTTTGACATCGTTAGGCCACGGTTCCATTGAAATTAAATTAGCTTTTGTATTTGTTCAATTGTCCCGTGGAGAATTGGTCACAGTGAGTTGTCCCATTTCATATACAGATACCCACTCCATACACTAATCTCCAAACTAAAGGTTAGCAAAATGCCACGATAGAGCTCACATCACACAGAACGCCCCAACAAATAAGCCATGGGGTAGGTCCGGTGTGACAGTTTGTTTTAGCCAACAAGAAGAGATGTCAGCTGGGTTCTCACATGCCCTGATCCACAAACCACCAATCCTATTTTAATTGATTGTTATACAAACCAAAGAGTTTATACAGATATGAGCTGCGGTGGCGCAGTGGTTAGAGTACGGTATTGCAGGCTACTTCTGCTGACTGCCGACTGCCTGCAATTTGGGAGTTCGAATCTCACCAGGCTCAAGGTTGATTCAGCCTTCCGTCCTTCTAAGGTGGGTAAAATGAGGACCCAGATTGTTGGGGGCAAGAGGATGACTCTGTAAACTGCTTAGAGAGGGCTGTAAAAGCACTATGAAGTGGTATATAAGTCTAAGTGTTATTGCTATTGCTTCCTTCCTTCCTTCCTTCCCTCCCTTTCTTCTTTCTCTCCCTCCTTTTCTTCTTTCTCTCCCTCCCTCCCTCCCTCCCTCCCTCCCTCCCTTCCTTCCTTCCTTCCTTCCTTCCTTGCCATGGTAACACAATGGTTAGAATGCAATATTGCAGGCTAATTCTGCCCACTGCCAGGAGTTTGATCCTGACTGGCTCAAGGTTGACTTCCTTCCTTCCTTCCTTCCTTCCTTCCTTCCTTCCTTCCTTCCTTCCTTCGTGGCACAGTGGTTAGAATGCAGTATTGCAGGCTAAACTCTGCTCACTGCCAGGAGTTCGATCCTGACTGGCTCAAGGTTGACTTCCTTCCTTCCTTCCTTCCTTCCTTCCTTCCTTCCTTCCTTCCTTCCTTCCTTCCTTCCTTCCTTCCTTCCTTCCTTCCTTCCTTGGTGGCACGGTGGTTAGAATGCAGTATTGCAGGCTAAACTCTGCTCACTGCCAGGAGTTCGATCCTGACTGGCTCAAGGTTGACTTCCTTCCTTCCTTCCTTCCTTCCTTCCTTCCTTCCTTCCTTCCTTCCTTCCTTCCTTCCTTCCTTCCTTTCTTCCTTCCTTGGTGGTGCAGTGGTTAGAATGCAGTACTGCAGGTTAAACTCTGCTCACTACCAGGAGTTCGATCCCAACTGGCTCAAGATAGACTCAGCCTTCCATCCTTCTGAGGTAGGTAAAATGAGGACCCAGATTGTTGGGGGGCAAGAGGCTGATTGTGTAAACTACTTAGAGAGGGCTCTAAAATACTAGGAAGTGGTATATAAGTCTAAGTGCTATTGGTATCGCTATTGCTACTTTTATTATTGGTGGCCACGTGTTCATCGAAATTATTGTAAATCTTGTATTTCTGGGTTGACATCGTTAGGCCACGGTTCCACTGAAATTAAATTAGCTTTTGTATTTGTTCAATTGTCCCATGGAGAATTGGTCACAGTGAGTTGTCCCATTTCATGTACAGATACCCACTCCATACACTAATCTCCAAACTAAAGGTTAGCAAAATGCCACGATAGGGCTCACATCACACAGAACGCCCCAACAAATAAGCCATGGGGTAGGTCCGGTGTGACAGTTTGTTTTAGCCAACAAGAAGAGATGTCAGCTGGGTTCTCACATGCCCTGATCCACAAACCACCAACCCTATTTTAATCGATTGTTATACAAACCAAAGAATTTTTACAGATATGAGCTGCAGTGGCGCAGTGGTTAGAATACGGTATTGCAGGCTACTTCTGCTGACTGCCGACTGCCTGCAATTTGGGAGTTCGAATCTCACCAGGCTCAAGGTTGATTCAGCCTTCCGTCCTTCTAAGGTGGGTAAAATGAGGACCCAGATTGTTGGGGGCAAGAGGATGACTCTGTAAACTGCTTAGAGAGGGCTGTAAAAGCACTATGAAGTGGTATATAAGTCTAAGTGTTATTGCTATTGCTTCCTTCC
Organism: Pantherophis guttatus; assembly: GCF_059756535.1. Classification (NCBI taxonomy): domain Eukaryota; kingdom Metazoa; phylum Chordata; class Lepidosauria; order Squamata; family Colubridae; genus Pantherophis; species Pantherophis guttatus. The sequence goes on from NC_142078.1 coordinate 8,639,822, forward strand.
TTCCTTCCTTCCCTCCCTTTCTTCTTTCTCTCCCTCCTTTTCTTCTTTCTCTCCCTCCCTCCCTCCCGCCCTCCCTCCCTCCCGCCCGCCCTCCCGCCCTCCCTCCCTCCCTCCCTTCCTTCCTTCCTTCCTTCCTTCCTTCCTTCCTTCCTTCCTTCCTTGCCATGGTAACACAATGGTTAGAATGCAATATTGCAGGCTAATTCTGCCCACTGCCAGCAGTTCGATCCTGACTGGCTCAAGATTGACTCAGCCTTCCGGACTTCCGAGGTGGGTAAAACGAGGACCCAGATTGTTGGGGGCAAGAGGATGAACTCTGCAAACTGCTTAGAGAGGCTAACTCTGCTGACTGCCAGCAGTTTGATTCCCACCGGCTCAAGGTTGACTCAGCGTAACGTCCTTCCGAGGTTGGTAAAATGAGGACCCAGGTTGTTGGGGGGCAAGAGGCTGACTCTGTAAACCGCTTAGAGAGGGCTGAAAAAGCACTGTGAAGCGGTATATAAGTCTAAGGGCTATTGCTATCGTTCATTAGCCCTAATGATGGGACCATCCTGCAACCAGATACGAAGGAGAGAAAGTTTTTGAAGGGAACATTGTGGACTTCCATGGTGGCAAACATGGAAAAGGAATTCCACAGAATTTCAAGTAAGAACGATTTCCTTACATCCACACAGATTAAAAAAAACAAATAAAAATCAAGTATTCGGAGAACGGAGCAGCTAGGCTGGCCAAAAGTGAAGTCATGATTTCTCTAATTTAAATCCCCTCCAAAAAAAAAAAAAAAGAGGGAAGGAATCCGTGGGCAAAACATAAATCAGGTTTAATGGGTTGGAAAAAGTTTTTCAGTTTTGTTAAATAAAAATTAAAAAAAAAAATAGAAGGGGGAGGGGGGAAAGGGGGGGGAGAGAAAGAAAGAAAGAAAGAAAACGCACACCGGGACCAAATTTTTTTTGCAGAGACTTGCCAATGGATAGTGTTACATTTTACAGCAATGCAAGATTTTTTCTTTTACATAAAGTATCTTTGGCGTTTGAAATTCATTCCAGCAATTTTGACATGTATCATTTTCAACAGTCTGTCTCGGTGGAATGGGATGGGGGGGGGGAAGGAGGGAGGGAGGGAAGACTGGTTTTGATTTTAATACCTCTCCCAGTTAGGGGATCGATTCCTCGCCCACATCTGCAATTTATACAGTCGCGGGGGCTCACCAAGAAACGATGGCGCGCCCCTGATTTTTTTCCCCCTGCAACCCCTTGCAGTGTGCCTCTCTTCTCCGTTTCCTCCAACCCCCCCCCCCAAGACAGGCCGAGGGAAACTGAACTGGGAGGAATGGAGTTTGGCACCCGTCACCTGTCGCTGAATGGATGAGTGAGAACTGGCTTTTTTAAAAGCTGACCCCCCAGTCTCTGCTAAAAAACTTGAGCGTAGCCCAAAACAAACCCGCGAGCGAGCTTCAGGAAAGCTCTGTTCTTTTTAAAATATCGAGGTTTCCATATTATGTTATTTTATTTTGCTTTTCTCCCTCCATCTCTCTCTCTCTCTGTGTTTTTTTTTTTTTTTTTTTTTTGTGAAGCTCAGCACTTTTCCTACGAAAGAAGCTTGCAATCAGAAGGAGAACTGCTTGGCTTTGTTGAGCTCTGTTGTGCAGTTTAGGGATGGGGTGGAGGGCCCAGCTTTCTTCAGAAACTTGTTCCTCCATCCTGCACGGCACTGAAGGGATGAGCGGGGCTTTATCCTGGGTCAGAATTGCCAGAGATCGTTTATGCCCCACAGTCTTTTGCGGGAAGTCTTCCCAACGAGGCCAAGTTGCGCTATAACTCTTGGGATTCTTTGATTGCATTCTTTTCGAGCCATCTTTCAAAATATGGGAATATTTTGGACAGGCGAACCATGGCTGTTGGCAGGCACCATGTGAGAATGCATGCCGTAGCCCTTTTCTAGCCTGGATTTCATTCAGAGTCTTTCGTTCGGACATACAATTTTCAGCTAACGTTCCTAGGGTTCACATAGTATTAAATGCAGAAAGCAACTGAAATTGTCTGTCTGTCTGTCTGACCATCCATCCAACCAACCAACCATGCATTCATCTGTCTCTCTATCCCTCCATCCATCTGTTTCTTCCTCCCTTCCTCCACCCACCCACCCATCCATCCCTCTCTCCATCCCTCTCTCCATACACCCACCCACTCATCCATCCATCCATCCATCCACCCACCCACCCACCCACCCACCCACCCACCCACCCATCCATTCCTTTCTCCATCTCTCCATCCATCCACCCACTCATCTATCCATCCATCCATCCATCCATCCCTTTCTTCATCTGTCTCTCCATCCACCCACCCATCCATCCATCCATCCACCCACCCACTCATCCATCCATCCATCCATCCATCCATCCATCCATCCATCCATCCCTTTCTTCATCTGTCTCTACATCCACCCACTCATCCACCCATCCATCCATCCATCCACCCACCCATCCATCCATTCCTTTCTCCATCTCTCCATCCACCCACCCACTCATCCATCCATCCATCCATCTATCCATCCATCCATCCATCCATCCATCCATCCATCCATCCATCCATCCCTTTCTTCATCTGTCTCTACATCCACCCACTCATCCACCCATCCATCCATCCATTCCTTTCTCCATTTCTCCATCCACCCACTCATCCATCCAACCATCCATCCATCCATCCATCCATCCATCCATCCATCCATCCATCCCTCTATCCCTTTCTTCATCTGTCTCTCCATCCACCCACTCATCCATCCATCTACCCATCCATCCATCTCTCTCTCCATCCACCCATTCATCCACCTACCCACCCATCCATCCCTCTCTCCATCCACCCACCCATCCATCCATCCATCATCTCCTTTACGTCCAATGTTCCACACAACATCTACGATCAATCACACATTGGCAAATGCCAAACTAGACCTCCTTAGCCAAAGTACCTATGACATGCCATAACATCTGGTAGTCAAGTGATCAGTCAAATATCGGCACAAGAAATGTTACATCCAATGATCTCCACTTATTTATTGGATTCGGTTTTTGAATTAACTCGACCATTTCCATTCATTAAATTTTCCCAATGGAATTGATGTTCCCAAATATCTCGGGCTTTCTTTATGTTCGTTCATGGCCTTTAATTCAGCCAATTTCAAGGAAATGTAAAATTTAGAAGGAACTCCTTATCAAATCACATCATTTTTTTTTCCAGGTCTGGAAAAAAACAAGTAGCCCCAGTTTGGTGCATCTCGAAGTCTAAAGTCTGCTAGGCACTTCAGTGTCCCAATATTGGAGGGGCTGCCCCAAAGAAGAGGGAGTCAAGCTATTCTCCAAAGCACCTGAAGGCAGGACAAGAAGCAATGGGTGGAAACCAATCAAGGAGAGAAGCAACCTAGAACTAAGGAGAAATTTCCTGACAGTGAGAACAATTAATCAGTGGAACAACTTGCCTCTAGAAGTTGTGAATGCTCCAACACTGGAAGTTTTTAAGAAGATGTTGGACAACCATTTGTCTGAAATGGTATAAGGTCTCCTGCTTGAACAGGGGGTTGGACTAGAAGAAGACCTCCAAGGTCACTTCCAACTCTTGTTATTCTGCATTGTGACATGATAGCTGTCTTCCAATATCTAAGGGGCCACCACAAAGGGTCAACTTATTCTCCAAAGCACCTGAGGGCAGGACAAGAAGCGATGGGTGGAAACTAACCAAGGAGAGAAGCAACCTAGAACTAAGGAGAAATTTCCTGACAGCGAGAACAATCAACCGGTGGGACTGCTTGCCTTTAGAAGCTGTGGGTGCTCCATCACTGGAGGTTTTCAAGAAGAGATTGGACAACCACTTGTCTCAAATGGTATAGGGTCTCCTGCTGGAGCAGGGGGTTGGACTAGAAGACCTCCAAAGCCCCTTCCAACTCTGTCATTCTGTTTTTTTCTTTCTGCTTGCAGATGAACTGAAAGCCTCTGCATTTTGCTTCCTGGCATCCCCCTCTGGAAGGCTGTTTTCAATTAGAGCTATCCCGAGAGCTTCTGCCTTTGAGTGGGTTCTAAATCCAGGTTTGTCCCTTCCTTCCACCCACCCACCCACCCGGTAGAGGAAAGCAAGAGACAGAGCAAAGGAGGATCAAGAGTTGGGACTTTCCCCTGGGATGCGGTGAGATTTCCCTGTGACTCACGGAGTCCGATTTTTGCCAACAAGAAGGCAACATGTTTCTCTTCACCACTGATCCCTCAAGGCTGCCAGAGTTTTCTCCTGGAGTCCTAAGCCCCAGAAATTTCTGTAGGAGGCCAGGGGAAAAGTAATCTAGCAGTCATGCATGAAAAAAGATTCATGTCAACCCCTGATCCCTGCCTCTCCAAACCTCGGTACAGCAGTCTGCGAAAACGGGTGTGCTTCGGGTGTGTTCTACTGCTTTCCTGCAATAGCCGTAGCACTTCGACTTATATACTGCTTCACAGTGCTTTTACGGCCCTCTCAAAATGGTTTACAGACTCAGCCAAGGGCCCCCAACAATCGGTGTCCTCGTTTTACCAACTTCGGAAGGTTGGAAGGCTGAGTCAACCTTGAGCCGGTCAAGATCGAACTGCTGGCATTGGGCAGAATTAGCCTGCAATTCTGCATTCTAACCACTGAGCCACCAGGGCTCTTAGATAGATATAGATATAGATATAGATATAGATATAGATATAGAGATAGAGATAGAGATAGAGATAGAGATAGAGATAGAGATAGAGATAGAGATAGAGATAGATAGATAGATAGATAGATAGATAGATAGATAGATAGATAGAGATGTTAGATGATGGATGGATCGATAGAGAGATAGAGATAGATAGATAGATAGATAGATAGATGATAGATGATAGATAGATAGATAGATAGAGATAGAGATAGAGATAGAGATAGAGATAGAGATAGATAGATAGATAGATAGATAGATAGATAGATAGATAGATAGAGATAGATAGATAGATAGATAGATAGATAGATAGATAGATGATAGATAGATAGATAGATGATGGATGGATGTATAGATAGATAGATAGATAGATAGATAGATAGATAGATAGATAATAGATAGATAGATAGATAGATAGATAGATAGATGATAGATAGATAGATAGATAGATAGAGATAGAGATAGATAGATAGATAGATAGATAGATAGATAGATAGATAGATATAGATAGATAGCAATAGCACCTAGACGTATATACCGCTTTACTGTGCTTTACAGCCCTCTCTCTGTGGGGTTTGCCCTCCCCAGGCTCTGGAGGCTTTTCTTGAGCCTCCAAGAGGGCGATAACGGCCTCCCCAGGCTCTGGAGGCTCTCTGGAGGTAGGCCCATTTTTCGCCCTTCCCGAGCCTCCGTGCGCTCCCTGCACTTACCTGCATCCAAAACAGGCTGCCTGGGGACTCCTGGGAGGGGAGGAGTGGGGTGGGCAGAGCCACCCAGGAGTAGGATTTGGGGGTTCTCCAAACTGCACAGAATCTTAGCTAGAGGTTCTCCCGAACCCCTGCAAACCCCCAGCATCTCACCCGTGCCTAATTAAACAATGCCAACAAGTACAAAAGTCACGCATTAAGGACAGGGAAGGCTATGCTTCCACCTATATGCAAAGCCACACAGATCAAATACACCCCTGGCTTTGGTTGAGTAATCTTACATCCAAGAAGCATTTGGCTATGTGGCAGTTCTGTTATATTAGCCCAGGAGTGGGAAAGTTTATGGCCCTCCTCCAGATGTGAGGGAACTCCAGTTCCCATAACTCTTGTCACTGCATATTTTGAGGAGTGTTGGCTTTCGACTCCAGGTTATGTCTCAAGCCTTCTATTTCTCTTCATTGTACTGGCATAAACCACCCAACACTCCCACTGGATTCAATGGTTGGGAAACTCAAACGGGAAGCCAAGAAGAAGGGAGGGAAAGAACATACATTTCCTATTGGATGAGCAGAAAGCAATTTTCATTGCAACCACTGATAATATCATCTAGTTGGATAATGAGATAGCTGCAATAAGACCCCCAAGCTCAGACAGCTCCTCCTCCTCCTCCTCCTCCTCCTTCCTGCAAACCCCACACCCTTCTAGCACAGATGATACCTAGCTGGGTAATAAAACATCTGCAAGAAAATCACCAAGTTCAGAGACCATCAAGGACCCCACAGTCTTCCTCCCCCTGCTGCTCTTCCTCCTCCCCCACCCCCTCTTCCTCCTCCTCCTTCTCCCTCCTCCTCCTCCTCTTCCTCCTCCCTCCTCCTCCTACCCCATTCCCTTCTAGCACTGATGATACCTAGTTGGATACTAAAACATCTGCAAGAAAAACCCCAAGTTCAGAGAACACCAAGGACCTAACAGTCTTCCTCCTCCTCCTCTTCCTCCTTCTCCTCCTCTTCCTCCCCTCCTCCTTCTCCCCTAGTCCCTTCTAGCACTGATGATACCTAGTTGGGTAATGAAACATCTGCAAGAAAACCCCCAAGTTCAGAGAGCAGCAAGGACCCCACAGTCTTCCTCCCCCTGCTGCTCTTCGTCCTCCTCCTCCCCCTTCCTCCTCCTCCTCTTCCTCCCTCCCTCCTCCCCCCCCAGTCCCTTCTAGCACTAATGATACCTAGCTGGGTAGGGATCATCATGAAACATCTGCAAGAAAACCCCCAAGTTCAGGGAACACCAAGGACCTAACAGTCTTCCTCCTCTTCCTCTTCTTCGTCCTCTTCTTCGTCCTCCTCCTCCTCCTCCTCCTCTTCCTCCCTCCCTCCTCCTCCCCCAGTCCCTTCTAGCACTGATGATACCTAGCTGGGTAATGAAACATCTGCAAGAAAACCCCCAAGTTCCTAACAAGGACCTAACAGTCTTCCTCCTCCTCCTCCTCTTCATCCTCCTCCTCCCCCTTCCTCCTCCTCCTCTTCCTTCCTCCTTCCTCCCCCTCTTCCCCCCCAGTCCCTTCTAGCACTGATGATACCTAGTTGGGTAATGAAACATCTGCAAGAAAACCCCCAAATTCAAAGAACACCAAGGACTTAACAGTCTTCCTCCTCCTCTTCTTCTTCGTCCTCCTCCTCCCCCCACCTCCTCCTCCTCTTCCTCCCTCCCCCCTCCTCCCTCAGTCCCTTCTAGCACTGATGATACCTAGCTGGGTAGGTATCATCATGAAACATCTGCAAGAAAACCACCAAGTTCAGAGACCAGCAAGGACCCTACAGTCCTCCTCCTCCTCCTCCTCCTCCTCCTCCTCCTCCCCCTCCCCCTCCTCCCTCCCTCCTCCCCCCCCCCAGTCCCTTCTAGCACTGATGATACCTAGTTGGGTAATGAAACATCTGCAAGAAAACCCCCAAGTTCAGAGACCAGCAAGGACCCCACAATTATAATATTGTCCTTGGCCAGAATGAAAAAAGAGAGATGGCTCTAGCATAAGGGAAGCAGGCCCTGCATTCCATCAAATGATGCTGGATTTCAAGCCCAGTAGGTTTCGCTATCACGGCTATTGGGATGACGAAAGCAAGCGGCCACAGCTCTGCACTCAAAGGACCTTTAGCCTAACCCCCAAAAGCCGCGCTTCTCCTCCAGCTCCAGCCCCGAGACCTAAGATGACACTCGGGGAAACCACAAAAACTTGATTAAGCATGGAATGTCAGCTGGAGGGAATGAATTTTACCCAATGTGCAAAGGACATTTTGCAACCCGGACGGGGTTATATTTATCTACCGCATTTAGAAGATTGTGGTTTACTTAAGGCTGGGAGACGCATCTGTTGCACTCCCAAATCATAATAATATCAGCAATAATAATAAGAGCTGTGTCATCCGTTCCTTCTTCCTGCTCAAGGTCAAGCTGGGAGAGGATCTCTCTCTTTGTGAATGAAGTGTAGCTAATGGATTTCTTGGGAAAGCGGGACAAACCATGTCCATCTCCCACCGTAAATCAATTGGGGGGGGCAGCTACTGCGCAGAGGGGCTGCTTTGAAGCTCGGAAGAAAAAAAATGGGACCTTCTACTCTATTAAAGCAGAGCAAGATGTCAAGCTGCAGTGAAATACAATTGCATTGAAGGACTTGGCAGCAACAGAGAATCACGAAAAGGACTTTCAGGCAGATAAATCATGGTGTGTTTGAGTGTGTGTAAAACCATAGAAATGGTGGTGGATTTTAGAAGAAACCTTCCCATACTTCCACCTCTTACAATACCAGACAACACAGGATCAACAGTAGAGTCCTTCAAGTTTCTAGATTCTATCGTATCTCAAGACTTTAAATGGGCACCTAGCATCAAAAACGTCATCGAAAAAGCACAACAAAGAAGGTTCTTTCTGCGCCAACTCAGGAAGCTCAAACTGCCCAAGGAGCTGCTGATCCAGTTCTACAGAGGAACTATTGAGTCTGTCATCTGCACCTCCATAACTGTCTGGTTTGGTTCTGCAACCCAACAAGACAGACACAGACTTCAATGGAGAATTAGAACTGCAGAAAAAACAATGGCTGCCAACCTGCCTTCCATGGAGGACCTGTGTACTGCACGAGTCAAAAAGAGGGCTGTGAAAATATCTACAGACCCCTCGCATCCTGGACATAAACTGTTTCAACTCCTACCCTCAAAACGATGCTATAGAGCACTGCACACTAGAACAACTAGACACAAGGACAGTTTTTTCCTGAACGCCATCACTCTGCTCAACAAATAATTCCCTCAACACTGTCAAATAATTTACTAAGACTGTATTACTATTATTCTTCTCTTCCTTACTAATATCTATCTCTTCCCACTTATGACTATAACCATGTTGCTTGTATCTTTCAATTATATTGTTTTTATTTGTTTCCTAGTACAATTTGATAGCTTATTAGTAACCTTGGCTATCACTAAGTGTTGTATCCTTTTATTCTTGATGAATGTATTTTATTCTCCTTATGTACACTGAGAGCATATACACCAAAGACGAAATCCTTGTGTGTCCAATCACACTTGGCCAATAAAGAATTCTATTCTATTCTATTCTATTCTATTCTATTCTATTCTATTCTATTCTATTCTATTCTATTCTATTCTATTCTATTCTATTCTATTTTTTAAAAAATTTGATTTATATGCCGCCCTTCTCCGGAGACTCAGGGTGGCTTACAATGCGCTAAGCAATAGCCTTCATTCTTTTGTATATTTATACAAAGTCAGCTTATTGCCCCCACAACTGGGTCCTCAATTTACCTACCTTAGAAAGGATGGAAGGCTGAGTCAACCTTGAGCCTTGGCGAGATTCGAACCTGCAGTAATTGCAGGCATCTGGTCTTAATAACCAGCTTAATAACAGGGTGCCTTAGACCACTGTACTACCAAGGCTCTTATTCTAGTCTAGTCTAGTCTAGTCTAGTCTAGTCTAGTCTAGTCTAGTCTAGTCTAGTCTAGTCTTTTTAGTCTAGTCTAGTCTAGTCTAGTCTAGTCTATTTGTATTTATGTATTTTATTGTTGGCTGTTCACCGCCCTGAGTCCTTCGGGAGTAGGGCGGTATACAAATCAAATAAACCTAAACCTATTCCTTGCCCTTTGTTGAAAATTCACCCAAATGCTCTTTGAGTTTTTAAGCCAGCTTCATCCTTTCCTCATTAGCTCCACTGCTTTGCTTGATGCCCTGCAGACATGGAGAAAGATCTACAGGAACCTTTCAGTTTTAAAAGCCATTTTCTTCTTCAGTTCGCCAAATGTCTGGAAGAGTTTGGGGTGTCTTTTCTAAACCTACTCAGAAGATAAGAACTTTCTCGAGAGAAGCCAGCCAGGAAATCTGCCAGCGTTTTACCATGGACAGTTCCTAAATCCAATCCCTGAGTAATTCCCCCTTTCTGATCTGTATTTAGCATTATACAGGTAGTCCTCGACTTACAACCGCAACCGAGCCCAGAATTTTATGTTGTGAAATGAACAATTTCTTAAATGAGTTTTGCCCCATTTTTTCTGGCTGGACCGCTGCAACGTTTTGGGACAGTCCAGGTGCCCTCCTTGAAAAGGGCAGCTTGAGAATATTTCACAGTAACTTGCCAAGTAACATCTTCTAGTAACCTCTGATGAGGTTCCCTAGTTGGGGAATGAAATGTCGGCAAGAAAACAATCAAGCTCAGAGAGCACTAAGGACCCCACAGTTCTCCTTCTCCTTCTCCTTCTCATCGCCATGATAATTTAAAGTTGAGGCGTCCTTGGTGCTCTCTGAGCTTGGTGGTTTTCTTGCAGATGTTTCATAACCCAACTATTGTAAGTAACATCTTCTAGCACCGATGAGGTTCCCTAGTTGGGTAATTCCCCTTCCCCTTCTCCTTCTCCTTCTCCTTCTCCTTCTCCTTCTCATCGCCATCATCATCTAAAATTGAGGGGTCCTTGGTGCTCTCTGAGCTTGGTTGTTTTCTTCCATTCATTACCCAAACTAAGTAACATCAAGTATCACTGATGAGGTTCCCTAGTTGGGTCATGAAACATCTGCAAGAAAACCACCAAGCTTAGAGAACACCAAGGATCCCTCGTTTCAGCCCTGAGCTACACATATTCTCTTTTATTGGTATCTAAAGTTACCAGGCCAAACAGAGATAACAGCTTTGCTCACACAATCTGACTACCAACTCAGCTGCTCTCTTGGACAACAAACACATGTTCAAGTCCTCATACCAAAGACTCAGTCAAAATATGGTGGTTTAGCATCACTAGTCCTTGTTGTAAACTTATTATTATTATTATTATTATTATTATTATTGTTCTTTTCAAATCTCTTTTGAGTCGAAAAGAACAAAGGCTTTCTCGTGTTAAAGAAATAAAGAAGAACTCAGATGACTTCCCCGCGCAGACAACCGCAAACCGTTTTTAATTAGGGATGCCACCCAAACGAAAAAATGAGTAGGTTCGTTGGTTGAACTTATTACGGTAAATAATTCCCACATTATGCATTTGGATTCCGATTCATGGGTTGTTGTTTTTTTTAACAGTTTTCGGAATGCAAAACCGGGACCGATGGCAAATTAATTTGCATTTTCTGCCTGAAAAGCATCTCATTGCAAATCTCTAAAAAGTAGAAACAGGTTGCCCATCTGTACTGACTCACAGTTTACTAACTGTCTGTGTTTGTGAGACAGAGAGAGAGAGAGAGAGAGAGAGAGAAGAAGAAGCGGGGGAAAAAACACAACTAAACACTTGCAGACTTACTCTGGCACCAAACACCCGTGTCTCTACCCTGCAACAAATTTCTGAGTAAAAAAGAGAATTAGGGTATTAAGAGATGGAAAAATCCAGTTTTGGAATTAAAGGAGCGGTGTTGTTTTAAGCTGGGATGCTTTTTCCTCATTCAATCACCATGTTGGAAACAGCTAAGTTTAGAATTAAACATTTCTGCGGCTGGGTAGTTCCTGTCCCGTCCGCCCGTCCCCCTCTGCCTACATTATACCAAGGTGAAGGACCATTTTTAGTCAAAAAAAATAAATAAATAAACTTTTCTTTCCCCTGTCTTTCTCAATAGAGCTGGCATCCTATCCATTTGGTGAAACATTGCGTCCAATTTTGGTCGCCGTCAAAAAGACGTCGAGAGTCTAGGAAGAGTGCAGAGAAGAGCAACAAGGATGATTAGGGGGCTGGAGGCTAAAACATATGAAGAACGGTTGCAGGAATTGGGTATGTCTAGTCCGGGTGTCAGCAACCTGCGGCTCCGGAGCCGCATGTGGCTCTTTGGGCCCTCTGCTGTGGCTCCCTGTCAGGTGATCCCACCACTGACTGGCCCTGCCCCTCCCCTCCCAGTCACTCCTCACCTGGGCTGAGAAGGTAAGGGTGATGGTGGGAGTGGAGAATTGGCCATGGCAAAGACAGAGAGATACAGCGAGAGGGGGAGAGAGAGAGACATAGCGAGATAGAGATAGATAGATAGATAGATAGATAGATAGATAGATAGAGAGAGAGAGAGAGAGAGAGAGAGAGAGAGAGAGAGAGAGAAGAGAGATGTTAAAAGGTTTTTGTGGTTCCCGGTGTTTTCTAACGACTGGTTCTCTGCCTTAATGACCGGCTGGGTAGGCGTGACTAGGGTGGGGGGTCATGTGACTGGTGGAAATGAGTGACATCAAGTTGGCCACGCCTACCTAGGTTTTGTGGCTCCCGGTGTTTTCTTTTCTGTGGGAAATGGGTCCAAATGGCTCTTTGAGTGTTTAAGGTTGCAGACCCTTGGTGTGAAAAGAAGGACTACGAGTGACATGGTAACAGGCTTCCAATTTCTAAGGGCCTGCCAGAAAGAAGAAGGGGGTCAACTTATTTTCCAAAGCACCTGATGGCAGTTCAAGAAGCGATGGAGGGAAACTAATCAAGGAGAGAAGCAACCTGGAACTAAGGAGAAACTTCCTAACAGTGAGGACAATTAACCAGTATAATGTCTTCTCTCCAAAAGATGTGGGTGCTTCATTACTGGAAGTTTTTAAGAAGAGACTGGACAGCTACCTGTCTGAAATGATATAGAGTCTCCTGCTTGAGCTCTATTCTGATTGATTGATCCCACCCAAATGAGAATGAATAGGTCCATGAGGTGTGGGTAGTCATTATTAGAATAGAATAGAATAGAATAGAATAGAATAGAATAGAATAGAATAGAATAGAATAGAATAGAATAGAATAGAATAGAATAGAAGAGTTGGAAGGGACCTTGGAGGTCTTCTAGTCCAACCCCCTGCTTAGGCAGGAAACCCTACACCACTTCAGACCAATGGTTATCCAACCTCTTCTTAAAAACTTCCAGTGTTGGAGCATTCACAACTTCTGGAGGCAAGTTGTTCCACTGGTTAATTGTTCTCACTGTCGGGAAGTTTCTCCTTAGTTCTAAGTTGCTTCTCTCCTTCATTGGTTTCCACCCGTTGCTTCTTGTCCTGCCTTCAGGGGCTTTGGAGAACAGCTTGACTGCCTCTTCTTTGTGGCAGCCCCTGAGATATTAGAAGACTGCTATCATGTCTCCCCTAGTCCTTCTTTTCATTAAACTAGCCATGCCCAGTTCCTGCAGCCGTTCTTCATATGTTTTATCCTCCAATCCCCTAATCATCTTTGTGGCTCTTCTCTGCACTCTTCCTACAGTCCGGACAAGCAAAGTAGGAGACAATTCAATCCGATGGTAAAATGGGTTATTTTACTTAACTACGTTAAGCCAGTCCTTGCCTTACGCACGGTGTGACTCCTTCTGTGCTTGTTCTGATGAAGAAAACCCTGAGTAATTTCCCCAAACTCCTACCTCGATAGCACCCCTGGGGGTATGTGTGTGTGTGGAAAGAAGGCATTTAATGAAAACCGTAAGACCCATTTCCTTTCTTCTTTTCCTTCTTTTTATTTTTTATTTTTTTTTTGTTAAAAAAGCTATCTCTAGCCAAATACTCCAAAACCGCATAACCTCAAAAAGAAATAGCTCAAGGGGTCCTAACCAGTTAAGAGGGCAGGCGGGGTGGGGGGGCGGAGAAACAAGCCAGCCATTCTTTCCTTCCCTCGGCCTCCTGTTCTTAAAAAGTCCCAATTTGCTCGAGGTCCCAGAAATCTTTTACACGGCCTCCCCTTTCCAACTGGAGCTTGTTTTTTTGCAAAAAAAAAAGGCGTCTCTGGTGCCAAGTCAGCTCCCAGCAATGTTGCAAGGCCTCATGTTTTTTTTGTGTGTTTGTTTGTTTTGCTTAATTTCAACCTCTCGTCTCATGCAACAAAGGTCAAAGCAAACTTTGTTGGAAACTCTGGTTTGGAAGCGACCGCCTTCTGTTTCCTTACTTGCATGTGTTGTGCGTCTCTCTCTCTCTCTCTCTCCCTCTCTCTCTCCCTCTCTCTCTCTCCCTCCCTCCCGCTCTCTCTCTCTCTCTGTGTGTGTTATGTGTATGTTCCTCTCCAGCACAGAATTAGGGGAGCAGGGTGTCCTGCCCTTCTCGGTGTTCGCTGCTTTTCTTCTCCGAAAATGACTTTTGATCAGGAGGCGGAGAAAGGAGGAGTTTTCTTCGAAAACCTAGTAGTAGAATGTTGGAGCGTTTCAAGAAAACTACCTAGAAATGTTTTCTGGCGGTTTTTCGTGCGAAACCTGCCTTGGCTATGTTCCTTGAGGCACAGGACAGCCAAGCACAACTAAAGATGAAGGGAAATGTGGGGGGCTATGTGCAGAAAACAACACCACCGGGGGATCCTTCCAAGGAGAAGCTACCCAAAGAGACCAGAGAAATAGTTGTGAAATCAGAGAGCTCAAGAAAATAGATGTCAATTGACTTCCTCGCGCAGATTTCCTGCTTTGGATTGCCGTCAACGAGAGTTCTGCAAGAAGCTCATAAATACCCCTACGCACAACCACACAAGATTATTTTTTTTCCGGGTTGTCCACTAGGACCACAAAGGAAAAAGAAAAAGAAGTTTTCTAACTAACTATGCAAATCCAGCTTAATTAATGCACTCATCTGTCTTTTGCCTGAAAGTAGCAGGAAATCCTTCAAATGTCATCAGTCATCGCATGTGGAGGCTCCCAGAGCCACGAGGTGATATACAGAGCTGTCTAATACCATGGCTTGTTCACCCCAGAAAATACACTGCGTGCCCAAATCTCCTTACTTGATTTGCTGCCGGCTGACCTGCTACCACAGTAGCTGGGCATTTCTCATTGTAGTGTGAAACCGACACATTGGATGCCCACTGGTCCAGGAATCCTTTGGGCGTGTAGATGCCACAATCCGTGATGCTGGTTGCCTGCTCAAACTCTTCACACACGCCATCCCCATCGTGGAAGTAGCAACGACTTGGCTCATCTGTAGGAAAGAGAATTGCATCGAGTTAGTGGCAGAAGCAAACACGACCTCTCGCCATGCTCCCTGCACCGTCCCTGCTTAGCTAGATACCAGGCTGTCGTGAGAAACAGGGAGGAAGGAGTTGCGGGGTGGGTTGAATGGGGGACTAGAGGAAAAGAAACCAAAAGTCTTCGTATCGTCCCATGACTGTCGCGAACTGCTCCAAGGTCATCCAATAAAATGCAACACGTCCAAGCCCACGCAACTGAAGACCGTTACCAAAATAATTAGTAGTTTGAATACTAATGGACACTCACCGATAACTATGGGGGGGGGAGTTGTAAACCAAAGGGGAAGGTTAACTGCTTGTTTACGGCACGAAACTCCAGATTTGGCTTTGCTACACTGAAACAATTTAGATAGGATAGGATAGGATAGGATAGGATAGGATAGGATAGGATAGGATAGGAGAGGAGAGGAGAGGAGAGGAGAGGAGAGGAGAGGAGAGGAGAGGAGAGGAGAGGAGAGGAGAGGAGAGGAGAAGATAAGATAAGATAAGATAAGATAAGATAAGATAAGATAAGATAAGATAAGATAAGATAAGATAACCTTTGTTGTCATTTTTTACTGTGATCACACTGGCACACACCAAAAATGTTGCCCGCTCTCAAACAAAAGTATACATCTATCCATAAACATACATAACAGTCATATACACATGCTATATACATGAATACATGTATTCATGTATATACATATATACATATTAACAGTGGTGGGATTCAACTGGTTCACTTCACGGACGCTTTGCACGGGCGCCAAACAGGCGATACGTGTGCATGCAGTACATTTGAAAGCAGCACCTTCTACTGCAGCTCCAGTGAATAAAACAGCTGAGGTGTGGCAATCCACGGTGCTGTGCCGATCAGCTGGGCTTCAAACAAAGGAAATAAAGGTAGGTATAGCGCAGGGGTGGGCAGACGGGCCCAGCTAATTGTCGGAGTGAACCAATTCGCTCTCAGCTGATTGTCAGAGCTACCAATATGCCCGAACCGGTCCGAACTGGCAGAATCCCACCCCTGCATATTAATCACTGTCCATCTTGAATTACGTAGCAGAAAGTGGAAACTTGAGCGTTCACAAGGTTGGTTCTACATGGAACAAAACTGTGACTGAATCTGGATGTTCTGCTTCAGGTACCACGGAGCCCCCTCCCAGAAGGTAACAAGGAAAACAGGTTGTGAACAGACAATCTTGTGGATTCTCTCAAGCATCGCTTATATGACATGTCCTGGATAGAAGGAAGTGAACTTCCAATAATCTTTTCTGCTGTCCTCACCACTCTCTGTGCCACCTTCCTTCCAAACCAGGTAGTAATGCCATATGACAAGATGCTCTCGATCATCCCTCTATAGAAAGTGGTGAGGACAGGGGTAGGAAGGTGTACTTTTCTCATGTGACACAGAAAAAAAATACTTGGCTTTAGTAAAATATACTTTCACTGGCTATGAGTCTGGGAGTCATTCTTTTTTATTGACCGAGTTGGGATGGCTGACATCTCTCCCCCTCGAACGCCCAAGGGTGGCAACACGGTGCGACTCGACAAACCAACGTCAACGGTGTTTCTGGGGAAAGCCAAGCTTCTTGCCCTGGAACTAAATTATGCAAATTAGAAACATTTGCACAGATTAACTCCTCTGGCGGAAAGCCCTCAACTCCCAATCCCAGTCTGGTTTTCATCACGCTGTTTCCCCGCCACCCCTTTCTTCTCGTCAAAGCGCTGGGTTGGCAGAGGGCAAGGAGACAGAGAGGAACAGTGAATTGCTAACATATGTAGCGCAGGCCAATTGTGAACCACACGTTTTCACAAGCCTGTCAGCAGCTTCGAGAGTATTGTCGCATCAAATGTGACCACCGCTTGGCCCCCTTCTGACATACTTCATCGCTGATCGGTGGCCGCACGCTCTGCTTTGTTTTGGCCACGCATCCATCCGGATCCATCTACAGGGACGTTCTACCAATTTCAACCCACGTGGGGGAATCGCCCGAGGTGATCTACTCTGACTTGGGAAATAGAACCTTCTGTCGGGCGATCAAAGATCGTACTTGAAACCTTCTGTGCGAGAGGAACGGGTCTGATGATCCGCGTAGACCACATTTAAAACCCTTCGATGACCTGTTTTGGGGGTCTCAACCTTGAAATGTCGTGGAATCTTCTGTAGATGAGATCTACCAGTCATGGAGAATCTCCTCTTATTAATATAGCTAATTACTTAATTACAATTTAGCACAAGGAGCACCATTTACGAGGGGTCCTTGGTGCTCTCTGAGCTTGGTTGTTTTCTTGGAGATGTTTCATTATTCAAACTAGGTAACATCATCAGTGCTAGAAGGAAGTGGGGTCTGTATGGAGGAGGAAGAGGAGGAAGAGGAGGAAGAGGAGAAGGACTGTGGGGTCCTTGGTGTTCTCTGAGCTTGCTTGTTTTCTTGAAGATGTTTCATAACCCAACTAGGTAACATCATCAGTGCTAGAAGGAAGTGGTCTGTACAGAAGAGGAGGAAGAAGATGAGGAAGAGGAAGAGGAGAAGAAGGAGAAGGACTGTGGGGTACTTGATGTTCTCTGATGTTGCTTGTTTTCTTGAAGAAGTTTCATACCCCAACGAGGTAACATCATCAGTGCTAGAAAGGAGTGGAGTTTGCTCTCTCAGCACTGATGATGTTACCTAGTTGGGTCATGAAACGCCTCAAAGGAAAACCACCACGCACAGGGAGCACCAAGGACTCCTCATTTCAACCCTGAGCTACAAATATTCTCCATTAACAGCACCCTTATGGAATCACGTGTATCCTTAGCAACCCAAGAATTTGTCTTGAATCCAAACCGCTTGCCCCATCTATTTTGGAACTGGTGTCCTCCCCCCCCCCATTTACAGTCGTTCCCCGCACAAACGGGAAATAAATCGTCTCCGTAAACGAAACTGGGGTTTTTCCACGTGCTACAGATTTGCTACCTTCCTTCACAAGGGCCATTCCTGCGCTCGACAAATCCCCATTGTCGTGTTCTGTATAGGTGACCCCAGGATTCCCAAGAGACTTCTTATCCAGTGGCTTATAGTCGTGCATTTGTATCTTAACACACAAACTCGTATGAAAGCAAGGGAAGTAAACAAAAATAAACAGTGCAGGGTTAGAAAATAACAACGAAGCGAATTAAGAGTTGGCCGAGGGAGACTGATTTTGGTGGCTTGATGCCAGGTAAGAAACTCCAGGCTCCAGTGTCATCCCTTATTTTGTTCTACCCTGATACTTGCGAAACCCTAAGTTTAGTGAGGACAAAGTCTTAAGTAATTGGAAGCCTCTATTTATCCCACATGCAGCCTGTGTGGGGAAAGGGAGGAGGGGAAGGAGGGGAAAACAAGCCTGAATGAGACGCCGAACTAAGCGGGAAGGAGAGAAAGCAGAGGGAAATTGTGATACTTCCAGGGTCCTGCGTAGGTTCCACCTCTTACTGCTTAATTAGACTTTTTTTTCTCTCTCTCTCCCAGACCTGGAACCCAATAAATATGAATTCCAACATCTCTTGGACGTCAGCAAAGCTTTTGCAATAGAGCTGCTCCAGCTGCCTTTTCTTCGTGTTTTTATTTCAATTATTAAGAATGTCCTTTACCAAAAGATATAGGGAGGGAGGGAGGGAGGGAGGAGAGAGAGAGAGATGAGAGAAGGAGAACAGAAGGATGGAAAGGGGAAGGAAGGAGGGAAGGAAGGAAGGAGAGAGAGAGATGAGAGAAGGAGGAGGGAAGGATGGAAAGAAGGAAGGAAGGAAGGAGTGGTGGAAAGAGGGAGGAGAGGTGAGAGAAGGGAGGGAGGAGAGATGAGAAAGGGAAGGAGGGAGGGAGGAAGGAGAGAGAGATGAGGGAAGGAGGGAAGAAGGGAAAGGGGAAGGAAGGAAGAAGGAAGGAAGGAGAGGTGAGAGAAGGGAGGGAGAAGAGGTGAGAGAAGGGAGGGAGGAAGGAATGAGAGAGAGAGAGATGAGAGAAGGAGGAAGGAAGGATGGGAAGGAAGGTAGGAAGGAAAGAAGGAAGGAAGGAAAGAAGGAAGGAAGGAGAGGTGGGAGAAGGGAGGGAGGAGAGATGAGAGAAGGGAGGAAGGAGAGAGAGAGATGAGAGAAGGAGGAAGGAAGAATGGAAAGGGGAAGGAAGGAAGGAAGGAAGGAAGGAGAGGTGAAAGAAGGGAGGGAAGAGAGGTGAGAGAAGGGAGGGAGGGAGGAAGGAGAGAGAGATGAGGGAAGGAGGAGGGAAGGATGGAAAGGGGAAGGAAGGAAGAAGGAAGGAAGGAAGTAGAGGTGAGAGAAGGGAGGGAGGAGAGGTGGGAGAAGGGAGGGAGGGAGGAGAGAGAGAGATGAGAGAAG
Source organism: Pantherophis guttatus (assembly GCF_059756535.1). Classification (NCBI taxonomy): domain Eukaryota; kingdom Metazoa; phylum Chordata; class Lepidosauria; order Squamata; family Colubridae; genus Pantherophis; species Pantherophis guttatus. Next base: position 8,658,982 of record NC_142078.1, read on the forward strand.
GAGGAAGGAAGGATGGGAAGAAAGGAAAGAGAGGTGGGAGAAGGGAGGGAGGAGAGATGAGAGAAGGGAGGAAGGAGAGAGAGAGATGAGAGAAGGAAGAAGGAAGAATGGAAAGGGGAAGGAAGGAAGGAAGGAAGGAAGGAAGGAAGGAAGGAGAGGTGAAAGAAGAAGGAGGAAGGGAGAAAGGAAGGAAGGAAGGAAAGAGAGATGAGAAAAGGGAAGAAAGGAGAAGGAAGTAAGGAATTCTTTACAAGAACATTTGGAAGTGTCCTCCAGGAATCAAATCCCTGCCCTTGAGTTGCTGGATTTGAGGATGCCTGCTCAAATTTGTTTCAGGAACTATCATTCATTTCATTTCAACTGCTTAGAAACGAAACCTCAACATCTCTGGCGGGCACGATCAAGACTTTCATTCTGACCATTTCCTCCCCCCGTCCCCCGTTCCCCCGTTCCCCATCCCCCACCCACCCCCAGCTTCTGCCTTCTTTCAAAACTGGACTATTTATTCATTCCTTAAGGGCGATATCACCTCGACCTTTGAGATGTCCATCCCCAAAAGCTATAAAAACCTAATTGTTTCATCAAGTCCTGGATGGCAAGATCTGTTCCCTTGGGGGGACGCTTAATGTTATTCTCTCCCCCCCCCCACATGTGTACTCATTCACTGTCTTTGCTCTTGTTTGTTTTCAATTGGTTTTTTTTTTACCCCCAGATGTTGTCATCTTATTGTGTAAGCCACCTAAGACTCGCCCCCTCCACGGAGGCGACAGGCAGAGTTGAGAAACAAATAATGAAGACAAACTATATCAAAACAATAAAAAGAGATGCGTGGTGGTGAGGTGGGTTTTTTTTTTCCTCCCTTCTTTCCTTTTTTTTTTTTTTTTGATTCACCTAGATCAACGATGGGCGAGCTTTTTAGAGACCGAGTTGCCCAAACGACTGCAACCCAAAACCCACTTATGGATCGCAAAAGGGCCAACGCGACAATTGAACCCTGAATACTGAGGTTTTACTACCTAAAATAACGATGAACCGGGCAGGGTTCGGCCAATCGTTCTAAGAAAAACGTGACGAATGCACTTTTACGCCCCTTCGTTGTTTTTTTTTCCTGGTTTTGAAATATTACGTTTAGCAACAATAAAAAAAGAAAAACTTTCGTAATATCGTTTCTCTATCCCTCCCTCTCTCTTTCCCCCTCTCTTTCTCTCTCTCTCTCTTCCCCTCTCTCCCTCTCTTTCCCTCCCTCCCTCTCTTTCCCTCCCTCCCTGTCTCTCCCCCTCTTTCTCTCTCTTTCCTTCCTCCTCTTTCTCTTTCCCTCCCTCCCGCTCTCTTTCTCTCCCTCTCTTTCCTTCCCTCCCTCTCTCCCCCTCTCTTTCTCTCTTTTCCTCCCTCTCTCTCTTTCCCTCCCTCCTTCACTCTTTCTCTCCCTCTCTCACCTACTCTTTCTCTTTCCCTCCCTCTCTCTTTTCCCCTTTCTCTCTTTCCCTCCCTCTCTTTCTCTCTTTCCCTCCCTCTCTTTCCCTCCCTCCCTGTCTCTCCCCCTCTTTCTCTCTCTTTCCTTCCTCCTCTTTCTCTTTCCCTCCCTCCCGCTCTCTTTCTCTCCCTCTCTTTCCTTCCCTCCCTCTCTCCCCCTCTCTTTCTCTCTTTTCCTCCCTCTCTCTCTTTCCCTCCCTCCTTCACTCTTTCTCTCCCTCTCTCACCTACTCTCCCTCTTTCCTTCCCTCCCTCTCTCCCCCTCTCTTTCTCTCTTTCCCTCCCTCTCTTTCCCTCCCTCCTTCACTCTTTCTCTCCCTCTCTCTCACCCTCTCTTTCTCTCTTTCCCTCCCTCTCTTTTCCCCTTTCTCTCTCTTTCCCTCCCTCTTTCCCTTCCTCCCTCTTTCCCCTCTCTTGCTTCTTCTCCCCTTCTCTCTTTCCTTCCCCTCTCTCTTTCTCTCCCTCCCTCTCTCTTTCCCCCTCTCTTTCTCTCTCTCTCTTCCCCTCCCTCCCTCTTTCCCTCCCTCCCTCTTTCCCTCCCTCCCTGTCTCTCCCCCTCTTTCTCTTTCCTTCCTCCTCTTTCTCTTTCCCTCCCTCCCTCTCTCTTTCCCTCCCTCCTTCTCTCTTTCTCTCCCTCTCTCTCTCTTTCCTTCCCTCCCTCTCTCCCCCTCTCTTTCTTTCCTTCCTCCTCTTTCTTTCCCTCCATCCCTCTCTCTTTCCCTCCCTCCTTCTCTCTTTCTCTCCCTCTTTCTCTCTCTCTTTCCTTCCCTCCCTCTCTCCCCCTCTCTTTCTCTCTTTCTCTCCCTCTCTTTCCCTCCCTCTCTCGCTTCTCCTCCCCCTCTCTTTCCTTCCCCTCTTTTTCCCTCCCTCCCTCTCTTTCCCCCTCTTTCTCTCTCTCTTCCCTTCTCCCTCTCTCTTCCCCTCCCTCCCTCCCTCTCTCTCCCTCTCTTTCTCTCTCTCTTTCCCTCCCTCCCTCTCTCTTTCCCTCCCTCTCTCTCTCCCCCCTGCAGGAGAAACGCGATGGAACTGGGCTGGGGCATGCCCATAGAGACCGCTGTGAGTGCCATCTTTGACACATGTGCCATAGATTCACCCCCACTGATCTATATAATCAGAGAAGCCAAGGCTTCTAACATCTCCAGGTGAGTGACAGCAGCTCCTCTGGGCTGTCTCCCCTTCCAAGAAAGTAACTCCCCCTCTCTCCGCTTTCCTTCGCTGACATTTCTTCTCAAGTTATACTGTGAAATAACATTGCGAGCGCCAGAATAAATTAGATCATTACAATTCAATTACTTAATGACTCTGCCTCTCTCTCTCTCTCTCTCTCTCTCTCTCTTTCTATCCTCACGGCATGCAGTTCCAATTTCTTAATAGGACCGAGCGGTTAGGGGAAAAAAAAGAGAAAAAAAAAAGAAACTCAGAAGACTATAGACTGTGTGGGCTTCTAAAGTGTACAGAGAAAGTACTCTTAATCCTCGCACCCACACTCACACACCAAGTGGCTAACACGGGAAGAGGGAGGACGCTTAGAGGTTCCTTGCATCGGGGAACTCCAACACTGAAAATGTGTTCTTTTTTTTAAAAAAAACAAAAATGTGGAAGAACTAAGGAAAAATTTCCTAACAGTGAGAGCAATTAAACCAGGGGTGGGGGTTCGCAGGGGTTCGGGAGAACTTCTAGCTAAGATTCTGTGCAGTTCAGAGAACCCCCAAATCCCACTCCTGGCTGGTTGGGTCATGAAACATCTGCAAGAAAACCACCAAGCTCAGAGAGCACCAAGGACCCCACATTCCTCCTCCTCCTCCCAATCTCTCTCCCTCTAGCACTGATGACGTTACTTAGTTGGGTCATGAAATGTCTGCAAGAAAACCACCAAGTTCAGAGAGCACTGAGGACCTCAGTCCTCCTCCTCCTCCCCTCTTCTCATCCAATCTGATTGCTGATTGCTTATTTGTTCCCTATGACTATCATTAAGTGTTGTACCTTATGATTCTTGACGAATGTGTCTTTTCTTTTATGTACACTGAGAGCGTACGCACCAAGGCAAATTCCTTGTGTGTCCAATCATATCTGGCCAATAAAAAATTCTATTCTATTCTATTCTATTCTATTCTATTCTATTCTATTCTATTCTATTCTATTCTATTCTATTCTATTCTATTCTATTCTATTCTATTCTATTCTATTCTATTCTATTCTATTCCATTCCATTCCATTCCATTCCATTCCATTCCATTCCATTCCATCCCATCCCATCCCATCCCATCCCATCCCATCCCATCCCATCCCATCCCATCCCTATTCTATTCTATTCTATCCTATCCTATCCTATCCCATCCCATCCCATCCCATCCCATCCCATCCCATCCCATCCCATCCCATCCCATCCCATCCCATCCCATCCCATCCCATCCCATCCCATCCCTATTCTATTCTATTCTATTCTATTCTATTCTATTCTATTCTATCCCATCCCATCCCATCCCATCCCATCCCATCCCATCCCATCCCATCCCATCCCATCCCATCCCATCCCTACTCTACTCTACTCTACTCTACTCTACTCTACTCTACTCTACTCTACTCTACTCTACTCTACTCTACTCTACTCTACTCTACTCCACTCCACTCCACTCCACTCCACTCCACTCCACTCCACTCCACCCCACCCCACCCCACCCCACCCCACCCCACCCCACCCCACCCCACCCCACCCCATCCCTATTCTATTCTATTCTATTCTATTCTATTCTATTCTATTCTATTCTATTCTATTCTATTCCATCCCATCCCATCCCATCCCATCCCATCCCATCCCATCCCTATTTATTCTATTCTATTCTATTCTATTCTATTCTATTCTATTCTATTCTATTCTATTCTATTCTATTCCATTCCATTCCATTCCATTCCATTCCATTCCATTCCATTCCATTCCATTCCATTCTCCACAAACCCCACACCCTTCTAGAACTGAAGGAAACCACCAAGCTCAGAGAGCACCAAGGACCCTACACATCTTTCATGCCCTTGGGGTGGGGGTGGGGGGATATTCTTCGTTCATACCAGGCATCGTGGCTTTTAAAAAAAACCCAGAAAGAACAGCAGTATATATATATCAACAGCGCTCCTGCAATGAAGTCCTATGTTCAGTTTAAGCTAGCAAGTTTCCTGGTCTGCTCCGTTGGGCTGAGTTGATTCATTCGGAGAAAAGAGTCCAAGCTTGCGATCCGGTACAGCAGCTAATTTGTTCCCGATTACGTTGAAGACCTCCATAAATCTCTCTGCTCCGGCTCATGGGAGTCCAAGAAGAAAAGGGAGACAGAGCCTGTCTGGATGAAGAGAGAAGTTCTTCTCCAAGTTATTAAAAGAAAAGTCTTGCCGAAACGCAAGACAGACAGTGAACATGTCCCATGCCGGATTCCAGCTTTGTTTTTTTCTGAGTCGGCACGTCCTGCCCTCTCTTACCTTCTTGGCAAGGCTTGCCCCACTGACACGGGTTAGGGGAGCCAGGAAAAGATTAGGTAGACGGGAGAAAATGTAGCTTCAGTACTGTATTCCCCCCCTCACCTCCATTTGTTTTCTTTTCAAGGGAAGACCTGTTCCCAGCCTTGGCAGGTCACGGTGAAATATTCTCAAGCTGCCCTTTTGCAAGGAGGGCAGCTGCTTGGACTGACCCAAAATGTTGCGGGCGGTCCAGCCAGAAAGACAAAGAAAAGGAACACAGTGGAAAAGAAATTACCGTGGGGGCCCCCCACCCCCCCAACCCATCCCGAGCTCCGTGCCAAGCTTTGTGGTTTGGACAAGAAAAAAGAACAAGAAGGGAGAAAAAGGAGAAGAGGCAGAAGTGGCTCCACGTTGGAAAAGCTGTTTCTCGAAAGGGGCCATCACCCGAGGGAGTAGAAGCTTCAAAAAAAAAAAAAAAAGAGAGAGGGCTGTTAAGCACTGTGAAGCGGTATATAAGTCTAAGTGCTATTCCTTCCTTCCTTCCTTCCTTCCTTCCTTCCTTCCTTCCTTCCTTCCTTCCTTCCTTCCTTCCTTCCTTCCTTCCTTCCTTGCCATGGTGGGGCAGCCGTTAGAATGCAGCACTGCAGGCTAACTCTGGCCACTGCCAGCAGTTCGATCCTTACTAGTTCAAGGTTGACTCGGCCTTCCATGCTTCCAAGGTGGGTAAAATGAGGACCCAGATTATTGGGGGCGAGAGGCTGACTCTGTAAACTGCTTAGAGAGGGCTGTAAAGCACTGTGAAGCGGCATATATGTCAAAGTGCTATTGCTGTCTGTCTGTCTGTCTCTCTCTGTCTCTGTCTCTGTCTCTGTCTCTCTCTCTCTCTCTCTCTCTCTCTCTCTCATCTATCAGCTGTGGTGGCACAGTCGTTAGAATGTAGTGTTGCAAGCTAATTCTGCCAACTGCCTGCAGTTCGATTATCACCATCACAAATTTGACTTGTCCTTCCGTTCTTTCCGAGGTGGGTAAAATGAGGACCCAGATTGTTGGGGGCCAAAGTTGCTTGCAAAACGCTTAGAAAAATGGTTGTAGCGGTATATAAGTCTAAGTGCTAGTGCTATTGCTGAATGCGATCGCAAGGTTGACCCCAGTTTCTGGCATCAAGAAAAGTAGCAGCTCCCTTTTGTTCCATGTTTGACAGATCTCATGAAGAACCTGGACAAGTCCATGTATGAAAAAAAAAACGAACTGTCAGATGCAGAAAGACAATCTATTCACTCTCTTTGCTCTGTCCAATGTAGTTTAAGCAGTCACACAACAGATTCGGCTTACATCATCTTAAACTCAGTCAACTTTTTGAGGCTTAGTGAGTGATGTGAACCAGGTTGTTCGGTAGTTTAAGGTGGAATTGAACAGTGTCAGAAGGGACCTTGGAGGTCTTCTAGTCCAACCCCCTGCTCAAGCAGGAGATCCTATACCATTTCTGACAGGTAGCTATCCAATCTCTTCTTAAAAACCTCCAATGATGAAGCACCCACAACTTCTGGAGGCAAGATGTTCTACTGTTCCAACTGTCAGCAAATTTCTCTTTTGTTCTAGATTTGCTTCTCTCTTTGATTAATCCGAGAGCACCTGGTTTATCTCCCCCTTACAAGCTGGAGAGGGCCTACATGAAGTTGGCCCACCGGAGTTGATTTTCATTGTTCCTTGTAACAAACTGGATCTTGGCAAGACTGAAAAACTGATAAGACATTGGCCGAGCTCTTATAAACATCAGACTGTGATGTTAAACGGATGCCTGGAGTGTCTCACGATGGATTGCAGAGAAGAAGGCATTGTGAACCTGCTTCTTTGGAGAAAACTGATCCATCCATCCCTTTAAAAAATTCCTGACATTTTATCAAAATGATGATTATGAGTGAGTAACTTCCAACCCCCACCACAAACAAGGGCTGCATTCCTTCAGGATCCATCTGTTGGGGTCCAACATCATGCCAAGTGGAGCTGACTTGGATGGAAGTAGAACAAAGGGTGGGATGAGTCCCCCCCTCTCTCTCTACCCCATCTCTGCTGTAATACATCTTGGCATTAAGGTCAAATAGCTAGATCAGTCCTCCTTCGACTTTGATTGATTATGTGCTATCAAGGAGGTGTTGACTCTTCATGGCCACACAGAGAGATTGTTCTCCAGGAGAACTTATCTCTATTTTAAGAAGTTAGCAGGGGGTCTTCTTTTATCAACACAAGGCGACCAAATTGGTCAGTCCTAGAGGAGATCAACCCTGACTGCTCTTTAGAAGGCCAGATCCTGAAGATAAAACTCAAATCCTTTGGCCACCTAATGAGAAGGAAGGAAGGACTCCCTGGAGAATAGCCTAATGCTGGGAACAATTGAGGGCAAAAGAAGAAGGGGACAGCAGAGAACGAGGTGGCTGGATGGAGTCACTGAAGAAGTCGGCGTGAGCTTAAATGGGCTCCAGAGGATGGTGGAAGACAGGAAGGCCTGGAGGAACATTGTCCATGGGGTCGTGATGGGTCGGACACGACTTCGCAACTAACAATAACAGCAACAACAAATCCTAGGCTGCATGAACAGAGGGAAAGAATCAAGAAGACACAAAGTATTTAGTACCACTTGATAATGCCTTGATAAGATCAAAATGGATCCAGTTTTGGTCACCACAATATAAAAAAAGATGTTTGAGACTCTAGAAAGAGTGCAGAGAAGAGCAACACAAATGATTAGGGGAGTGGAGGCTAAAACATATGAAGAACGGTTGCTGGAATTGGGCATGTCTAGTTTAATGAAAAGAAAAACTAGGGGTGACATGATAGCAATGTTCCAATATCTCAGGGGTTGCCCCAAAGAAGAGGGAGTCAAGCTGTTCTCCAAAGCACCTGAGGGCAGGACAAGAAGCAACAGGTGGAAACTCATCAAGGAGAGAAGCAACCTAGAACTAAGGAGAAATTTCCTGACAGTCAGAACAATTAATCAGTGGAACGACTTGCCTTCAGAAGTTATGGGTGCTCCATCACTGGAAGTTTTTAAGAAGAGGTTGGACCACCATTTTTCTGAAATGTCATAGGGTCTCCTGCTTGAGCAAGGGGTTGGACTAGAAGACCTCCAAGTTCCCTTCCAATTCTGTTCCTCTGTTATCCATGTCTGAATCAGAAACCCAGACAGAAAAACTCCCCTTATAATAGGGCCCATCCTCACATATAGACAGACCCCAACCCCATTTTACAAACTACATGGAATAATCTGACCTGCTCCTCTCAAAAAAAAATCTTAAATCCATTTTCAAGGTTTAGATAAACTAGTATATAAATATGAATTGGCACGGGGCCTGCCCTTTCTAGAAGACTTGAGTGAAATACAGTTTAAAAATAAGGCTCCAAACCTAGAGAAACAGCTATAAATTTCCCATCCCTTTGATGTGCTTGCTTGCTAAATGCTTAGAATATTTTATCGTTGGATTATGGGGAGGAGTTGCCAGGGAGATGCAAGCTATCCCAATAAATCCACCCTTATGTTCACCTGATGTTCTTTATTTCTTGCATTGGTGGTCTGCAGTGCATGGCGCTGATGGAGAAGACCCACCCAATCCAATCACCTGAGAAGATGTGCCTCTAGACTCAACCGGTCAGATGAAGGATGGAAATTGAAGTCCATCCATGCTGGCCAGGGAATTCTGGAGTTGAGGTCCACCTATCTTAAAGTTGTCGAGTGGGTGCTTCATTGTTGGAGGTTTTCAAGAAAAGATTGGTCCAGGATGGTAGAAAGCAGGGGTGAAATGCTACTGGTTCAGACCGGTTCACTCGAACCGGTAGTAGAAAGGGCCTGGTGGCTCAGCAGACTGATAGCATTGTGATTAACACCAGCTGTCTGCAATTACTGTAAGTTCAAATCTCACCAGGCTCAAGGTTGACTCAGCCTTCCATCCTTTCTAAGGTAGGTTAAATGAGGACCCAGTTTGTGGGTGCAATAAGCTGACTTTGTATAAATATACAAAAGGATGAAGGCTATTGCTTAACGCATTGTAAGCCACCCTGAGTCTCCGGAGAAGGGCGGCATACAAATCAAAATTTAAAAAAAAAAAATGCTACCGGTTCAGGCGAACTGGTATTTCCGATGATCAGCTGTGCTACGCGATTTATATTTGAATCTAAACCATGCAGCACAGCTGTTCCCCCCCTCACTGTTCTACTGATCTTTGCAGACTCAGAAAAGGCTTCTTAATCCTCCTTTTCCAGCATTGCATGGTAGGGACTGCGGTGCGCATGCGTGCGAAGCCAACCAGTAGCAACGCAAACCGGTAGCAGACTTCAGAGCATTTCACCCCTGGTAGAAAGATTCTTGCCTTGGACAGGACAGAACAACAGAATTACAGAGTTGGAAGGGACCTTTGAGGTCTTCTAGTCTTGCTCAGGCAGGAAAAAAACTATACCATTTCAGACAAATGGTTGTTCAATCTCTTCTTCAAAAACCTCCAGTGTTGGAGCACCCACAACTTCTGAAGGCCAGCTGTCCCATTGATTGATTGTTCTAACTGTAAGGAAATTTCGTTCTAGGTTGCTTCTCTCCTTGATTGGTTTCCATTTGTTGCTTCTTGTCTTGCCTTCAGGGGCTTTGGAGAATAGGCTGACCCCGCCCCCCTCTTCTTTGTGTAAAGGTAAAGGTTCCCCTCGCACGTATGTGCTAGTTGTTCCCGACTCTAGGGGGCGGTGCTCATCTCTGTTTCAAAGCCGAAGAGCCAGCGCTATCCGAAGACATCTCCATGGTCACGTGGCTGGCATGACTCAGGCGTGCCAAAGGCGCACGGAACGCTGTTCCTTTCCCACCAAAGGTGGTCCCTATTTTTCTACTTGCATTTTTACGTGCTTTCGAACTGCTAGGTTGGCAGAAGCTGGGACAAGTCACGGGAGCTCACCCCGTTACGCGGCGCTAGGGATTCGAACCGCTGAACTGCCGACCTTTCTGATCGACAAGCTCAGCGTCTTAGCCACTGAGCCACCACGTCTTTGTGACAGCCCCTCAAATATTGGAACACTGCTATCATGTCACCCTTGACATGATAGCAGCGTTCCTAGACCTAGGACGTTGGACTAGAAGGTCCCTTCCATCCTTAGGAGTCTTTGAATCCAGGTTTTCACGCCTCACAAATGTTGGAGAACGACAGCTCTCTGTGTTTGTGGGTCAACCAGCCTATCACAGTTGGGAATGATGGAAGGCCAACATCTGGAGAGTCCTCCCTAGTTTGACCACTCTATCACGCTGGCACGTCTCCTGTGGACAGATGGTCCTTCCGTCTTGTTTATTTGCCCTGGATCCTTCTGATTTTTGTTTTTGTTTTAGAACAGGCAGAAAAATGTGGGAGTAAGTGGGTGCAAAACCTCTACCACATTAGGAAGCGGGCAAAACAACACAACAGCTTTCCACACGGCAAACGCAAACCCAAAAATATGAGTCTAATTTTGGGTTTCGAGGGGAGGGGGAAGGGGGGCGACTGCATTGCACAAACCAGCAGAGAAAGGACCCACAGGGCTGCATCCTGTTTTCAGTTTGGGATGGAGCTGCTGGCACCAGAATTATCTTTTCTTCCACACTAGTCCTTTTTCCAAAAAAAAAAAAAAAAAGCAGGCAGAGGAGGGGAACAATGCGGCCCAGACGAAATTAAAGAGGCAAGGAAAAGGGATATTTTTAAGTCTGATTATTTATTTAGGGATCAATCCAAAGGCAACCAGCCCAGAATCGTATTAACTGCATGTCCAATTTTGATTTTATTTTATTTTAAAAAAGCGAGAGAGAGAGAGAGAGAGAAAGGGTACAAGAATGCTCAAGAATTGTTTCAGATTCTTGGACCGAGTTGGCTTCTGCATCAGCCTCTCTTCTGCCAACTGTTAAAGTCTATTTGGGGTCAACTCCCCATTGCTTTTCTTCGGGGAAGCAAAAAAAATCCCAATCGTTGGCCAAGGGCAGGTTTTTTTATTGTAAAGAAATTCTGACTACGACCGATTACAATAAGAACGAAAGCCAGCCGCTGATGATCTGCTGGCTGGAGCCGAACAACTTGCCGGAAATTATCTTCCAGCTTCCTGGAAGTCTTTTCTTCTCCTGTTTTTTTTAAAAAAAGGCTTCTGGGTTTTCTCGTCTCGTTCTCAGCTTGTACTTGGGTGGACTCCTCCTTAACTGCAGGGGTGGTACTCACTTACTTTCGCTAGCGGTTCGCAAATGTGAAGGCACGCGGCGCCTCCGGGCATCCACTGAATGTCACTGAGTGTCACTGAGCCACGAACACTAGCCACCAGTAAACCCAACTTGATGATGATGATGATGATGATGATGATGTCATCCATTCAGTTGTCTCCTACTCTTGGCGATTCTTTGGGCCAGGTTGCCTGCGAGTCGTGTTTTCAACGGTTCGAATCACCTTGGAGAGCAGAATACGACACCAGGTCTCCCCCAGGGCTCTTCCAATGTTGCACTACTTGCACTACTCCTGTGAGTTGTTCTTTGCTCTGGTTGGTATCAGCTTTGATGGCCACATTGTTCTTTGGTTTCCTTTTGCCGCAAAGTCTTCCAAACACAATTTGCCTCCTCCAGTGAATTGCCCCAGGCATGACACGGCCAAAATAAGTGACACGCGATTTTGTGACAACCGCAACGGTTACATCTGTGACATTAGACCAAAGGAGCAAATCTACATTCTTCAGAACTTCAGGGAGAGGTATCAGGTATCAGAATGAGCAGAAGGAAAAGAGTCAGGGGCCATATTCTGATGGGAGTGTTGGAAGAACAAAATAACATTAATCCGATCTGCTCCCTATTATTCAGCTTTCTGTGTGCATGATGGAAAAAAACCCCTGGGTTTCAGGAGGCCAGGACAGTCTGACCGAGATAGGGGAAAAGTGGGAGGGTAGGAGGGATAGATAGATAGATAGATAGATAGATAGATAGATAGATAGATAGATATAGAGAAAGGGGGGAGGGAGGGAGAGAGAGAGAGAGAAAGAGAAAGAGAGAAAGTGAGAGAGAGGGAGATGGAGAGAGTGGGGGAGAAAGAGGAAGAGAAAGGGAGGGAGGGAGAAAGAGAGTGTGTGAGAGAGAAAGAGAAAGAGAAAGTGAGAGTGAGAAAATCAGAGAAAGAGAGAGAAAGTAAGAGAGAGAGAAAGTGAGAGAGAGAAAGAGAGAAAGTGTGTGAGAGAGAGTGAGAGAGAGAAAGTGTGTGAGAGAGAAAGTAAGAGAGAAAGTGAGAGAGAGAGAGAGAGAGTGAGAGAAAGAGAGAAAGTGAGAGAGAGAGAAAGAGAGAAAGTGTGTGAGAGAGAGTGAGAGAGAGAAAGTGTGTGAGAGAGAAAGTAAGAGAGAGAAAGTAAGAGAGAAAGTAAGAGAGAGAAAGTAAGAGAGAAAGTGAGAGAGAGAGAAAGAGAGAGAGAAAGTAAGAGAGAGAGAGAAAGTGAGAGAGAAAGAGAGAGAGAAAGTGAGAGAGAGAGAAAGTGAGAGAGAAAAAGTAAGAGAGAGAAAGTGTGTGTGTGTGTGTGAGAGAGAGAGAGAGAGAAGACCACACATTCACTTTTGTCTTGCTATTTTTACCTCCCGTGATCTAAAGCAGATCGATCCAACTCTTATCTGATTAGGAGGAGGCTTGGGGCAAAGAACAGGCCAGGGAAAACATAAGCAGAAGCTAACAACGTTACAGGTCAACAAGCACATGCAAGAGGGTTGGTGAGCCGAGAATGCACAGAGGCAAAAGATGATAGATCCAGGCAAGGCGAGAGCAAAATGCAACGGTTCATTCTTCCCATTGAAAAAAAACCAAGAAGAACGCAACACACCATCATGGTCATAGAGAGCAAAAGAAATACTTGGCATCCAAGGGAAAAGGAGGAAAGGAAAGGGAAGGGAAGGGAAGGGAAGGGAAGGGAAGGGAAGGGAAGGGAAGGGAAGGGAAGGGAAGGGAAGGGAAGGACAGGATAGGACAGGAAAGGAGGAAGGGAAGAAGGAAGGGAAGGGAAGGGAAGGGAAGGGAAAGGAAAGGAAAGGAAAGGAAAGGAAAGGAAAGGAAAGGAAAGGAAGGGAAGGGAAGGGAAGGGAAGGGAAGGAAAGGAAAGGAAGGGAAGGGAAAGGAAAGGAAAGGAAAGGAAAGGAAGGGAAGGGAAGGGAAGGGAAGGGAAGGGAGGGAAGGGAAGGGAAGGGAAAGGAAAGGAAAGGAAAGGAAAGGAAAGGAAAGGAAAGGAAAGGAAAGGAAAGGAAAGGAATATAAGTATAAACATAAGAAATGAGTACGAATAAATGGGAAGAGTAGGACAGGGATGGTAGGCAGGCTGGTGCACTTATGCATGCCCCTTACAGACCTCTTAGGAATGGGGTGAGGTCAACAGTAGACAGTCTAAGGTTAAAGTTTTGGGGGTTTGGGGATGAAATTACAGAGTCAGGTAGTGCATTCCAGGCGTTGACCACTCTGTTGCTGAAGTCGTATTTTCTGCAATTGAGTTTGGAGCGGTTTACCTTAAGTTTGTATCTATTACGTGCTCGTGTATTGTTGCGGTTGAAGCTGAAGTAGTCATTGACAGGTAGGATGTTGTAGCAGATAATTTCATGTACTATGCTTAGGTCAGACCGAAGTCGGCGTAGTTCTAAATTGTCTAAGCCCAAAATTTCAAGTCTGGTGGCATAACTATACATCTAGTGCAGCTTTGTCCAACATGATGCTCAACATCTAAACACTGAAATATATTTCAGGGATTGGGGCATTCCCATTGAATTGCCCCAATTAGCAACAGCCGGCGATGTCCTTTGTCCTTTTATGAGGCATCCAAAACCCTGATTCTCCCACTAGTGTGAATTTCTTTGCTCTAAAGAGTCACAGAACCGTTTCCCTCCCACCACAAAAAAAAAAAAAAAAAAAAAAAAAAAAGACCGGGGAAAATTTATAACGAACAGCTAAATCTCTGGACCCCCATCTCTTGAACGCTTCAAGCATCCTGCCGCCATTGAGAGCTGACAATCATCGCTAATCAAGCCTCAGGAATAAAAAAAGATCTGGTTAAGCAATTATCATCCCAGAAAAGGAAGGATAAAAGCAACTTTGATGCCCCCTTCAAGGGGGCTCATTAGCATCTCAAAGGAGATGTCAGCTCCTTCAGCTTTGCCAACTTGGGGCTCCCAAAGACTTTACCCTCCCGAGCTTTTCAGAGCTCAGCTTCCCCCTAAAGATCCCACAGATAAGCTTTCACTGGATCTAGGATTTAGAATGGGGGGTTGGGGGTTGGGGAGGAGGGCTCCAATTACAAAGAAACCAGGAAGGACTGACCATTTCCATCATCAAAGACGAAAGACAAAGAAACGCTTAAACCTGAGTGTTAAGTGTGAATAAACCTGAATCTGGGTGAAATTTAAGGCTGGCTTCACACACTAGTCAAAACTAGTCAAAAGTACTATTCTGGCCATCAAGATGATAGCAGATAGCAGTCCCCAGGCACATACTACCACATGTGGTGGACGTGCAGCAAAGCAAGAAAGTATGGGGAGAAATTACAGAACTGGCTGGAAGAGATAATTAAACAGAATACAGATTCGAAACCGGAATTATATCTGTTGGGAATAATACCAGAGGGTTACGATAAAGGGACCACATATATACTGACAGAGGCAAGGATTATATTTGCTAAATACTGGAAAAATGAAAACATTCCGCCGGATGGAGAAGTGATTCGGACAATTTTAGAATGTGCTGAAATGGATAGGTTAACTTTTAAAATTAAAGATAAAGAAGACTCAGAATACTACCGGATATGGAACAGTTTTTATGAGTGGTTAAAGAAAATGGGTAGGAATTAGAGGGGAAAAGACTATGAATGTCTGTATTAAAATAGAGATGGTTTTTGACTATAAGTAGGATAATCTACAAAATGTAAATAGGCCAAGATATAAGAAAACCCAGTTTAAGTTGCCTGAAATCTCCAATTATTCTGAGCATTCTCACATAAAAGATGTACAAGCTCTCATAACCCTGGCTGCCAAAAGCTTGACTGTTGTTGTTGTTATTATTATTGTTATTATTATTATTATAGAGGTGAATTTATTTTTATATTCCCGGCTTGGAAAGAAAAGACTAGCTCCACAGCAGTTGCCTCTTGGTCCAAGAAACCTGCTGAAGAGATGCTGATCTCTATCTCACTTCAGGTCACCTTGATGGATGGTAACAGTGACATCCCTCTCCATCGCTCAACCCTTTCCTTATCCATGCGATGTACGCGCATGGTGTTTGCTTATGAGAAAGATACCCAGCCAAACTCACCTACACAGTTGAAAGATAATTCCCGACGGCAAAAGAGGGAGCATCCATCACGATTCACTTTGTTCATGTCATCACATTCTTCCCCGAGGTCTCTGCCAAGAGAAACAACCGTTTAGAACAATCGGATTATTAAAATAAATTTTAAAGGGTGGGAGGATCTGAAAAGGAGACCTTAAGGTTTAAAGGCTTAAACCTTAAGAGGTTAAGCCAATTTCTTCCTTAAGTGTTAAGCCAATTTCTTCCTTAAGTGTTGTTGTGGTTTTTTTTTTGCTTTTCTACAAGATGCACCAAAACGAGAAGAAGGAAGGAAGGAAGGAAGGAAGGAAGGAAGGAAGGAAGGAAGGAAGGAAGGAAGGAAGGAAAGAAGGAAGGAAGGAAGGAAGGAAGGAAGGCAGGAAGGAAGGCGGGAAGGAGGGAGGGAGGGAAGGAAGGAGGAAGGGACAATGGAAGGAAGGAGGGAAGGGAGGGAGGGAAGGGAAGGAGGAGGGAGGGAGGGCAGGAGGGAGGGAGGAAAGAGGAAGGAAGGGAAAGAGGGAAGGAAAGAGGAAGGGACAAAGGAAGGAAGGAGGAAGGAAACGGAGGGAGGGAAGAAGGAAGGAAGGAGGGAGGGAAGGAGGGAGGGAGGAAGGAAGGGCAGGAGGGAGGAAGGAAAGAGGGAGGGAAGGAAGGAGGAAGGGACAAAGGAAGGAAGGGAGGGAAGGAGGGAGGGAGGAAACTGGGAGGGAGGGAAGAAGGAAGGGAGGAAGGAAGGAAGGAAAGAAGGAGGGAAGGAAGGAAGGAGGGAGGGAAGGGAAGGAGGGAGGGAGGGAGGAAACTGGGAGGGAGGGAAGAAGGAAGGGAGGAAGGAAGGAAGGAAAGGAGGGAAGGAAGGAAGTAGGGAGGGTGGGAGGGAGGAAATTTTAAATATGTTTTGGACTCAATGAAAACTCCTGTAAGCTCCATCAGAAAGATTGGCAAAGTAGGGCACCAATACATTCTAAACAAACATTTCCTATCAGCTTTACAAATATTAAAGCCAGGGACTTTGGCTGATTGGCCAAGGATGAGATGGTGGAGTCACCCACCATCACCAACTTTACTCATCTCCTGAAGAGAGGACATTTTGGTCTGTGCTCACTTATGCAGAGAACTTTAGAGGAAATCTGAAATACGACTGAAATTCAATCTTCCCGTTGCCATAAATCCTTTGCGGAACATCTCGCACCAATGACTTTGGGATCCCGTTCTGTTTTTTTATTTCTTGCGATGGGCAAGGGACGGTTACAGCCTTGGCATATTGAATCTGCCTCTCTGGATTATTTCTGGTTTTAGAACAAAATAAATAATGATGCCTCTTAAAGTGGGATGAAACATCATAAAACAATTATGGGGATTTGTAAGGAAGGAACAACATAACAACGAATGTTGATTGAAGGTCAGCCAGTTTGGGGTAACGGTTAAAGGCCCCAGACTAGAAATCAGGAGACTTGGGAGAGATTTTAGTTCTTCCTTAAAGCACAAAACTAACTGTTTTGTGCTTTAAGATAAAAAATCAAGGTGGGCTCAAACCTTCTTACTGAAAACATTGAGATTTTATTTTGGGAAAATACCGAATTTGAACAAATCTTTGACATGCACGGAACCCGAAAGCTTGAGTGAAAGCAGAAAATGTGAGGTAACAACAACAACAACAACAACAACAACAACAACAACAACAAAGATTTGTACTTACTTCTGGATAATCCCATCACCGCAGTAGCCTTTTCCGTGTGTGTAGGACAGTGTGGGAGAAGGCTCGCTTTCCTTTTGTTCAGAAACAACAGAAACCCGATACTGGTATGACGTGCCATCCTTCAGGTCACTGCAAGTGATGGGGAAAAAAAATTAGATAAGTCAGATGGACACTGAGAACCTTAGAACCTGAGCATGATGTCCACTTCCTTGGAAAACCATTTTTTTTTTGCAAGATGTAACAATGTGGTGTTTATTTATTTGTGAGGGTCTTTGGGGCTCAACTGAGCTTGGTGGTTTTCTTGCAGATGTTTCTTTTCCCAACTAGGGACATCATCAATGGTAGAAGGGAGTGGAGTGGGAGAAGGAGGAAGAAGAGGAGAAGGAGAACTGTGAGGTCCTTGGTGCTCTTGGTGGTTTTCTTGCAGATGTTTTTTTTCCCCAACTAGGGACATCATCAATTCTAGAAGGGAGTGGAGTGGGAGGATGAGGAGGAGGAGGAAGAGGAGAAAGAGGAGGAGGAGGAGGAGGAGGAGAAGGAGAAGGAGAAGGAGAAGGAGAAGGAGAAGGAGAAGGAGAAGGAGAAGAAGGAGAACTGTGCTGTCCTTGGTGCTCTTGGAGCTTGGTGGTTTCCTTACAGATGTTTCTTTTCCCAACTAGGGACATCATCAGTGCTAGAAGGGAGTGGAGTGGGAGGGGGGAGCAGGAGGAGGAGGAAGAGGAGAAGGAGGAGGAGAAGGAGAAGAGAAGGAGAACTGTGAGGTCCTTGGTGTTCTCTAAGCTTGGTGGTTTTCTTACAGATGTTTCTTTTCCCAACTAGGGACATCATCAGTGCTAGAAGGGAGTGGAGGAGGAGGAGGAGGAGGAGGAGGAGGAGGAGGAGGAGGAGGAGGAGGAGGAGAACTGTGTGGTCCTTGGTGCTCTCTGTGCTTAGTGGTTTTCCTGTAGACAGTTCATTACCCAACTAAGTAACATCATCAGTGCTAGAAGGGAGAGAGGTTCTTTCATTTCCTTCTAGCACTGAAATGACTTAATTGGGTCATGAAACATCTGCAAGAAAACCACCAAGCTCAGAGGGCACCCCACAGTTCAATCCTGAACTAGAGATATTCTCTTCTATTGCTTATGCATTTACTTCTCAGATCCAATACAACCGCCTATCTCACAGAAAGCAACGTATACGGGAACAAAACCAGACAGCATCCCGCATGGACTTCCATACAATTGTGTACCACAATTACTGGCGTTATCTCAGAGAGAATGGATGGAGAGGAGCACAACAAGATCCTCCCAAGTCCTTTCCGTGCAGGCTCCCCAACTCGACGCAAAAGCACGTTGAAAGCAACTCAAAACCACAGTTCCTGAGGGGTCCATCCAATTCTCCCATGCCTCCTGCCAGGGTTTTGCAAGCAATGACATTTAAAGGTTGTTTAAGAGAAAGAGGCTTAAGTCGAGGAAACAGCTCCTCCCCATCCCCACCACATCTTTGAGTGAGAGTGGCCGTCTTCTAAATGAAACCCAGAGAACTGGATTGTGCAAAAATTAGCCAAATCATCCTCTTCATAAAGTATGGGTTGTTGTTGTTGTTTTTTAACATTACCGGATTGTTTTGATTATTTCCAATGAAAGGGTTGCATTGTCTAAGAGCTTGCAAGATTCGGTCCTTGTTTGATTTGCTAAAGGGATGAAGATGTAAAGGAAGCCAACTAATTTATTCCTCCCTTAATAAGAGTTTGTTTTATTCCCAGGAGTGGGGCTGTACTAATTCATTTTATCATCCGAGGGAGCAGGGGAAAGGGGCTCAGGCTACGTTAATATTTGGGATTTGGGTTTAGAAAGAAGATCGTCCCGTTTAAGCGTTTTTTTACAAGTGATTCCAAACCAAAGCCTCTATTTCCTTAATTTAAGTATTAAAGCTTGTAGCAACCAAGTGTTACATTCACCCCTTTGTTTATTCCAAGAATACAGGCAATTTACAACAATAAACAGTAAGGAACATAAACCAATCACTACCCAAATTAAAACCAATCATTAAAATAATGAAAAACATCAGGAAAGAGGCATCTTTTAACCATCTTTTTACCATGTTCCGCCAAAAATAAGATCCTGTTTAATATCTATCTATCTATCTATCTATCTATCTATCTATCTATCTATCTATCTATCTACCTATCTCTGTGTGTGTGTGTGTGTGTCTGTGTCTCTGTGTGTGTGTGTCTCTGTGTGTGTGTGTGTATGTATGTATGTATGTATTTTTCTTCAACCGGGTATTTTCCTACGTAAACAATATTTCCTATTGGGCAATAGGCAGCAAAATTGCATGCTTGCTGTCTGAAGAAGCCTAGGATAGTGGATGAGATTTCACTGAGCTATGGCTGCAATTTGAGAAACTTGGTTTACGTAGGAAAATACCCGGTTGAAGAAAAATACATATAAAACCTACGATAAGAGAAGAAAGCAAATATAGATAGATAGATAGATAGATAGATAGATAGATAGATAGATAGATAGATAGATGTAGATGTAGATATATAGAGATATATAGAGATATCTGTCTTCTTAAGTTTTCGCGGGTGTGTATATGCAAAAACTTAAAATCTCGGGTGTTTTCCCGCGTCATATTAAATAAGTTAGTTAAAATATTTAAAATTCTGGTTAAAATCCTAGCTTAAAATCTTCTAAAAATCCTTACAGAGCACTCTGCAAGGTCCTTTAAAACTTTAGCTAAAATCCTACCAGTACCTTAAAAGTTTTTCTTATAGCAACATTTCGACAGGTTCACAACCCTGTCATCTTCAGGCTCTTATCTTATCCACAGCTTCTAAACTAGATAAGAGCCTGAAGATGACAGGGTGGTGAGCCTGTTGAAATGTTGCTATAAGAAAAACTTTTAAGGTACTGGTAGGATTTTAGCTAAGGTTTTAAAGGACCTTGCAGAGTGCTCTGTAAGGATTTTTAGAAGATTTTAAGCTAGGATTTTAAACAGAATTTTAAACATTTTAACTAACTTATTTAATATGACGCGGGAAAACACCAGAGATTTTAATTTTTTGCATATATATATATATATATATATATCCATCAAAAAAGGCAAATAATGGAGTGGGTGGGGTCTTAATTAGGGCTTATTTGGGGGGTATGGCGTATATTGGGCACATGTGTAAAAATCAAGCTAGGACTTACTTTCAGGGTAGGTCATATTTTGGGGGGAAACACGGTAGGAGAGAGAGGGAGACTTACAGAACAAAATCAAAGTATATCTCCATACCTCAGAAGGTTTGCATAGAAAAGCCATCATTGGTAATAGCAAAACTATGCTTCGTGTAACTTCCATTGCTATTGATACCATGATTACCATTCAGTGGACAGTTGATTTTCCACCCACCTATTTTTTGGTTAGGAAGGGAAGGGAAGGAAAAAGAGAGAAGGAGTTTGGGATTCTATACGGAAATACATTTTAAGACAACCTGCGGTGAGCATTTATGCCTAATTTTAAATGACAATTGCCTGACTGGTGGATGTTTACATTTTAAAATTAAGTCACAATATCTGTGCTTCCTCTTCTTCATGTAAAAGGAGACATGCAGCATGAAGTAATGAGTTTCTGGAGGAAAGAAAAGAAAAGGGAAGGGAAGGGAAGGGAAGAAAGGGGAGGGAAGGAGGAAGGGAAGGAGGAAAGGAAGAGAAGGGAAGGGAAGGACAGGACAGGACAGGACAGGAAGGGAAGAAGGAAGGGAAGGGAAGGGAGGGAAGGAAGGAAAGGAGGAAGGGAAGGCAAGTAAAAAAAGGAGAGGAAAGGAGAGGAAAGGAAAGGAGGAAGGAAAGGAAAGGAAAGGAGGAAAGGGGAAGGGGAAGGAAATGGGAAGGGGAAGGAAAGGAAAGGAAAGGAAAGGAAAGGAGGAAGGGGGAAGGGGAAGGGGAAGGAAATGGGAAGGGGAAGGAAAGGAAAGGAGGAAGGGAAGGGAAGGGAAGAAGGAGAGGAAAGGAGGAAGGAAAGGAAAGGAAAGGAAAGGAAAGGAAAGGAAAGGAAAGGAAAGGAAAGGAAAGGAAAGGAAAGGAAAGGAAAGGGAGAAGGAAACTGCCTAATGATTATGTACATTGTAAACTGGTCTTTTTAAAAGTAGATAAGGATGGCTGAAGTTAGTAGCTATTCAATTATGGTGCTGGTGCTGCAACAGCATTGTTTTAAATATGGAATCCCGCAGATGATAATTTCAAAGGAGAAAGAGGGAAAGGTGGCCAGGCAGAGGGAAGAATCCTTCAGAACATTTTCAGCGATGATGCGCCACAAACTGGATAAAGAGCTCCATTCAGCCAGATGGCTATTTCCAGCCAGAGGAAGGTCTCTGTGAATCATCAAGCTGGTGTCCTTTTTCTACAGATAACAGAACAGAGCGTCCTTCTGCCCAAAAGGGACCAGAAGCTAACAAATAATTCAAACAGTGTCGCTCAAGAGTCTGATCTCATCTGTCCTCTCAAATGAACCTTCCGATCAACTCTCCTTCCTCTTTAATTGCTCATGATGTCCTCAAGTTATCCTCCCCTCCTCCCAAATTCACTGATGGGTATTTTCCCAGAACTGAATTTCCAGCGCTGGAGAAAATTCTTTCCGCTAGACCTCAAAGGCCAACTCTGTCTGCACTCCAACACAAAGTTCTTGAAGACGCGTCTAGTCTAACGAAAGAGAAGGACTAAGGGTGGACTAGAAGATCTCCAAGATCCTTTCTGACTCTTGTTGTCCCAAAAGTGACTCTTTTTTTCCCCCAAAAAGGCAACTGGACTTTCTTGGTTTTTCCTTTCAAAACATTAACATTATCGGTGGGTTAGCGGGAGGAGTTGCCAGGGAGATGGATGCTATCCCAAGAAATCCACCTGATGTTCACCTGATGTTCTTTATTTCTTGCACTGGTGGTCTGCAGTGCATGGCGCTGATGGAGAAGACCCATCCAATCCAATCACCTGAGAAGATGTGCCTCTAAACTCGAGCAGTCCAATAAAAGGATGGGAACTGAAGTCCACCCACGCTAGCCAGGGAATTCTGGAGTTGAGGTCCGTCCACCTATCTTAAAGTTGCCAAGTGGGTGCTCCATTGTCGGAGATTTTCAAGAAAAGATTGGTCCGGGGTGGTAGAAAGATTCATGCCTTGGACAGGACAGAATGACAGAGTTGGAGGTCTTCTAGTCCTCAAGCAGGAGGTCTTATACCATTTCAGACAAATGGTTGTCCAGTCTTTTCTTAAAAACATCCAGTGATGGAGCACCCAACAGCTTCTGAAGGCAAGTTAATTGGTTAATTGTTCTCACTGTCAGGAAAGTTCTAGGTTGCTTCTCTCCTTGATTAGTTTCCATCTGTTGCTTCTTGTCCTGCCTTCAGGTGCTTTGGAGAATAGGTTGGCCCCCTCTTCTTTGGGGCAGCCCCTCAAATATTGGAAGGCTGCTACCATGTCATCCCCTAGTCCTTCTTTTCATTAAACTAGACATACCCAATTCCTGCAACCGTTCTTCGTATGTTTGAGCCTCCAGTCCTCTAATAATTTTTGTTGATCTTCTCTGCACAAATAGGATAGGATAGGATAGGATAGGATAGGATAGGATAGGATAGGATAGGATAGGATAGGATAGGATAGGATAGGATAGGATAGGATAGGATAGAATAGAATAGAATAGAATAGAATAGAATAATAGAGTTGGAAGGGACCTTGGAGGTCTTCTAGTCCAACCCACTGCTTAAGCAGGAAACCCTACACCACTTCAGACAAATGGTTGTCCAACCTCTTCTTAAAAACTTCCAGTGTTGGAGCATTCACAACTTCTGGAGGCAAGTTGTTCCCCTGATTGATTGTTCTAACTGTGGGGAAATTCCTCCTTAGTTCTAGGTTGCTTCTCTCCTTGATGAGTTTCCACCCATTGCTTCTTGTCCTGCCCTCAGGTGCTTTGGAGAATAGCTTGATTCCCTCTTCTTTGGGGCAACCCCTGAGATATTGGGACACTGCTATCATGTCTCCCCTAGTCCTTCTCTTCATTAAACTAGACATACCCAGTTCCTGCAACCGTTCTTCTTATGTTTTAGCCTCCGGTCCCCTAATCCTCTTTCTTGCTCTTCTCTGCGCTCTTTTCCCTTCTTATCCAAGAAGTGTCTTCAGTTCTGAAGAGAGCACTTCTACAGTTCTTGAATGAGAAGCAATGTCAAGAAAACACAAGGATTTGTCTATCTATTTTGTCTGTGTTTGTCTATGTGTCCGAAGGCGAGGAGAAGGGCAGGATTTGGCAAATTTAACAACAACAAAAAAAAAAGTGAAAAGCCAGAAGTTCCTTGCATCTGTCTGTTATTTCAGCTGGTCTACTGCTGTTTGGACAAGCTGGAGCAGAAGAACAGGTACAGTGTCCAATGTTTTGTGTGTGCGTGTGTTTGTTGACTTAACGGGCAGGTGCATCCAAAGCACTTTAGCCAATGTTGGGTCTGATGCAAGCTTGAAAACTAAAGGAGGCCATCGAGACACATAACCGTGAAGGCTAACAGGGTAGGGTGTGTATGGTATTGCCTGTAGGAAGAAGAAAACCCTGCTGAAGACTGGGAGGTGGGATCCTAAAGGTCATCTCCAATCCTTCTTTTGCAGCTCCTCCTCCTGCTAAAATATGACCTGGGAGGATAACTACCGTAGGAGGATGCACTGATGATGTTACCTAGTTGGGCAATGAAACGTCTGCAAGAAAACCACCAAGCTTAGAGAGCACCAAGGACTCCTCTTGTCAACCCTGAACTACAAATATTCTCTTTTATCGGTAAGAATAAGAAAACTCTGCAAATGCCTCCTTCAACATTTAAAGTTGGTTTCTTCATACACCAAATAGAGAGCCTTCCTCTTCCTCCTCCTCCTCCTTCTGTCTTTCTTCCTCCTCCTCCTCCTCTCCTTCTCCTTCTTCGTCTTCTTCTTCTTCTGTCTTCCTTCCTCCTCCTCCTCCTCTCCTTCTTCTCCCTTCTTCCTTCCTCCTCCTCTTCTTCTTCTTCCATCTTCCTTCCTCTTCCTCCTCCTCCTCCTCTTCTTCTTCTGTCTTCCTTCCTCCTCCTCTTCTTCTTCTTCCATCTTCCTTCCTTTCTCCTCCTCTTCTTCTTCTTCTGTCTTCCCTCCTCCTCCTCTCCTTCTCCTTTCTTCTTCATCTTCTTCTTGTCTTCCTTCCTCCTCCTCCTCTCCTTCTCCTTCTCCTTCTCCTTCTCCTTCTCCTTCTCCTTCTCCTTCTCCTTCTCCTTCTCCTTCTCCTCCTCCCTTCTCCCTTCCTCCTCCTCTTCTTCTTCCATCTTCATTCCTCCTCCTCCTCTTCTTCTTCTCCTTCTCCTCCTCCTCCTCCTCCTGCATCTCCTTGTCCTTCTCCTTGTCTTTCTCTTTCTCTTTGTCTTTCTCCTTCTCCTTGTCTATCTCCTCCTCTTCCTCTTCCTCCTCCTCCTCCTCCTCCTCCTCCTCCTTCCTCAAGAGATGGCTGAGAGTCACACAGATGTGAAAAGTTAAGGTGCTCTCAAGTTTGAGGCCTCTTTAAGGATGGAGCTTGGGTCAAATGCATCTGCTTTAGATTCCCAGGAGGGCCGAGGAGGAAGCTGCTTGCATTTCAAGCAACAGTTTAAGAAAACAAAAACAAAATAGGACCTATTTCTCTTGGCCCATTCCCTACCACACTTTTTAAAAAAAAAGAAGAAGAGGGGGAGGGGAAAGAACCCCCTTCTCTGTTATCATCCAATTTGCAACTGGCCTCACCAACTAAGCCACAGAGAAGCAGTAGATCAAGCTTTGCTCCTTGTCCGTTAAAGAATTAAGACCCAAGGATGGAGAAGACCTATTTTAGATGCAGGGACCGAGCAGCTCTGGCCAAAACAAGCAAGAGAAGAGGGATGAGAAGTGGGGAGGGGGAGGAATCGTGCACAAGTCCAGAAAGGAAATTATTTTTAACGTTGTTGAGTAATGCGTGCACACATCCAGCCTTGCTTCCTTCAAGCAAAACTGAGAAAAAAATGCCATTTGTTTATGCCTGGGAGATTTTGCGGTATTTTAGCATTCACTCCAGCGTCTAAATATGGAACACTATGGTGAAATAACAGCCCATGAGAAAATGCGTAACAATATATATTGTTAGAGAGACACAGTACACATACATACACGCACATATTTTGGACTTCAGTCCTTTAACTTTAACCTTTAATCCTTTTAACCTTTTAACTTTGAAAGAACAAGGGAGGAGGAGGAGGAGGAGATAGACAATAAGGAAAAGAGGAGGAGAAGGAAAATGAGGAGAAGGAGGAGGAGATAGACAATGAGGAGGAGGAGGTGAAGAGGAGGAGGAGCTAGATAGAAAATAAGGAAAAGAGAAGGAGAAAGAAATAAGGAGAAGGAGGAAGAGATAGACAAGGAGGAGGAGGAGGTGAAAAGGAGGAAGAGGAGATAGAGAAGAAGGAAAAGAGGAGAAGGAAAATGAGGAGAAGGAGGAGAAGATAGACAATGAGGAGGAGGAGGAAGTGATAGACAGTGAGGAAAAGAGAAGGAGAAGGAAAATGAGAAGGAGAGGAGGAGAAGATAGACAATGAGTTGGAGGAGGAGGAGGTGAAGAGGAGGAAGAGGAGCTAGACAGACAATGAGGAAAAGAGAAGGAGAAGGAAAATGAGAAAGAGGAGGAGATAGACAACTCTGTTACTGACATCGGTTGAGTTTTGCCCCGTTTAATGACTTTCCTCACCACACTTGTTAAGCGAATCACTGCAGTTCCTGAATTGGTAACACGATTGTTAAGTGAATCCGATTTCCCCATTGGTGTGGCTTTTCAGAAGGTCAGAAAATGGGATCACATGACTTCCGGGACACTGCAACGGTCATACATGTGAGTCGGTTGCCAAGCATCCAAATGTTAATAAGTGTGAAAAATGGCCCACAAGTCGCTTTTTTCCAGTGCCTTTGTAACTTCGGTCACTAAATGAACTCGTTGTAAGTCAAGGACTGCCTGTATTTCCTCTACAAAGTTATCATTAATACAGTAGCTATAATTTATGGGGGAAATGGTGGAAGAGCTGTGGTGGCGCAGTGGTTAGAATGCAGTACTGCAGGCTACTTCTGCTGACTGCCATTTGGCGATTCGAATCTCCCCAGGCTCAAGGTTGACTCAGCCTTCCATCCTTCCGAGGTGGGTAAAATGAGGACCCAGTTTGTTGGGGGCAAGAGGCTGACTCTGTAAACCGCTTAGAGAGGGCTGTAAATAGTGGTGGGATTCAGCCAGTTTGCACCACTTCGGGAGAACCGGTTGTTAACTTTCTGAGCAGTTTGGTGAACTGGTTGTTGGAAGAAATCATTAGGGCAGAGAACCGGTTGTTAAATTAGTTGAATCCCACCACTGGCTGTAAAGCACTATGAAGCAGCATATAAGTCTAAGTACTTTTGCTATTTTCCTTCCTTCCTTCCTTCCTTCCTTCCTTCCTTCCTTCCTTCCTTCCTTCCTTCCTTCCTTCCTTTCCTTCTGTGGTGCTGCATTGGTTAGAATGCAGTATTACAGTCTGACTCTGCCCACTGCCATGAGTTTGATCCTGGTTGGGATCAAACTCATCCAGTATACAGGATGATTCTGTATACTGCTATAGAGGGCTATAAAGCACTGTGAAGCGCTATATAAGTATGCTATTGCTATTGGTTTCTTCCTTTCTTCTTTCTCTCCCTCCCTTTTCTCCTTCCTTCCTTCCTTCCTTCCCTCCCATGGTGGTGCAGTGGTTAGAATGCAGTATTGCTGGCTAACTCTGCCCACTGCCATGAGTTTGATCCTGGTTGGGGGCAACAGGATGATTCTGTAAACTGCTATAGAGGGCTATAAAGCACTGTGAAGTGGTATATAAGTATGCTATTGCTATTGCTTTCTTCCTTTCTTCTTTCTCTTCCTCCCTTTTCTCCTTCCTTCCTTCCTTCCTTCCTTCCTTCCTTCCTTCCTTCCCATGGTGGTGCAGTGGTTAGAATTTAGTATTGCTGGCTAACTCTGCCCACTGCCAGCAGTTCAATCCTGACCAGCTCAAGGTTGACTCAGTCTTCCGTCCTTCTGAGGTGGGTAAAATGAGGACCCAGATTGTTGGGGGGCAATATGCTGACTTTGTAAACAACTTAGAGAGGGCTGTAAAAGCACTGTGAAGCGGTATATAAGTCTAGATGCTATTGCATTTAAACTCCAGGTCCTCTGGTTCTTCCTGTTCCAATTTAATTAAATCCCCATAGCATCAGAACATCCAGTCCTAAGATTTTGGCCACCCCACCAAAGAACAGCCCTAAAAAGAGGGCTAGGTTAAGCCATCTTTGTTTATTTCTTATGGAGATTGCTACCCCTGCTGTCCAAATTAAATCTCCAGGGTGACTCATTCCGGTGCATTTCCTGATGCAAGACACAGCCAAGAATAAGCTCGCAAATAAATATGCAAACAAGCCAACAATGGAGATAAACCTCATTGAAACAACTTCTGTTCTTTAATTGATAAGTTTTCAAGCCGCTGAGACGGTACGGTTTTCATGCAAAAAAAAAAGGGGGGGGAGAAAGCACTGAGAAATGTGGGTGGATTTCAACCTTCGGAGAAGGACAAGCCATGTTTAATCTAAAAGAGACGTGCCTGGAGATGGAAACCCTGGTTGAGTTCCTATAGCAGGTAAGATGATGGCTTGAGTGCATCCACACACCCCGGTTTGTTTGGTAAGCATTCATATTTGGTTGGTTTGCAGCTTAAATACAAAGGTTCCCCTTGCACATCTGTGCTAGTCGTTCCCGACTCTAGGGGGCGGTGCTCATCTCCGTTTCAAAGCCGAAGAGCCAGCACTGTCCGAGGACGTCTCCATGGTCATGTGGCCGGCATGACTCAACGCCAAAGGCGCACGGAACGCTGTTACCTTCCCATCAAAGGTGGTCTCTATTTTTTCTACTTGCATTTTTTACGTGCTTTCGAACTGCTAGATTGGCAGAAGCCGGGACGAGTCATGGGAGCTCACCCTGTTATGCAGCACTAGGGATTCGAACCACTGAACCACCGAACTTTCAATCTACAAGCTCAGCATCTTAGCCACTGAGCCACCTTGTTTGCAGCTTAGCACCACATATAACATGGGTTAGTTCAGTAACACTGGTCTGGTAATGAAGATATCGAATAAACACTAGGGAAACCATGGTTCCAGTTGTCCCAAAGGTGCTTTTTCAAAAGGCAACTGGACTTTGTTTTTGCTTGATGTTTCCTTGAAGTTCTTTTGTTTCTCATCCAAAAACCTTCTTCAGAACTGAAGAAGCTTCTTGGATGAGAAGCGAAACCTCTTCAAGGAAAAACAAGGTCCAATTGCTTTCTGAAGAACTAAATAAGCTTCTTGGATGAGAAGCGAAATCTCTTCAAGGAAAAATAAGGTCCAGTTGCCTTCTAAAGAACTGAAGAAGCTTCTTGGATGAGAAGCGAAACCTCTTCAAGGAAAAACAGTTGCCTTCTGAAGAACTAAAGAAGATTCTCGGATGAGAAGCAAAACCTCTTCAAGGAAAAACAAGGTCCAATTGCTTTCTGAAGAACTGAAAAAGCTTCTTGGATGAGAAGTGAGACCTCTTCAAGGAAAAACAAAGTCCAGTTGCCTTCTGAAGAACTGAAGAAGATGAGAAGCGAAACCTCTTCAAGAAAAAACAGTTGTCTTCTGAAGAACTAAAGAAGATTCTCGGATGAGAAGCGAAACCTCTTCAAGGAAAAACAAGGTCCAATTGCTTTCTGAAGAACTAAAGAAGCTTCTTGGATGAGAAGTGAAACCTCTTCAAGGAAAAACAAGGTCCAATTGCTTTCTGAAGAACTGAAGAAGCTTCTTGGATGAGAAGCGAGACCTCTTCAAGGAAAAACAAAGTCCAGTTGTCTTTTGAAAAAGCACCTTTGGGACAACCATGACCTGGATATAGTAACTGAGAAGCTCCATGGACATGGTCCCAGTTCACCTTCAAACTAATTTTCTGAACAGTTATTAGTTGAGTAGATAAACAGCTCCCCCATCTTTTAACCTGGTTAGGGGCTGAGGATGAAAAGGAGTTGTTTTGCAAAGGGGCAACAGTGATGGGATGGCAAACAGAAGTAAGAACATGCTTACTCCATTTCAATTAAAGTTCGGAACAAGTGATCAAATTGGTAAAATATGGTACTTACGTGTCCACAAATGTCCGACTGAGGTCCGAGATGAGAAAGGAAGGTCCTTTCTGAAACGGAGGGTCCCGGGAGACTTTGTAGTGGATGGGCCGGCACTTTTTACACTGCGAGCTCTGGGGAACCGAAGTGATCATAGCAGCATCGATTTCCAGTTGTTCGTCTAAGGTGTAAATCTGTATGCCTTGGACTTCGTCCTTCATCTTCTCTGTATCCAGTCTGATGGTCATGGGGACATCACAGAAGAAGTTCTGAGGCCCAAGCGAAACGTTTTCTCCGCCAACCATCAACAATTTGACGTCGTTTATGGCTTCTTTGGAGTCCCACTCGGGGGAAACATAAGTCACCCAGATGGTCAGAGATTCTGGGACGACCGGATATTGGAACTGAAGCTGAAGGTAGCATCCTTGAGGTTCAGGGCAAGCCGGTGGGACAGTTTGCTTGATGACCGCTGAATTGGGAGTCCACGTTCGGACGTCAGGTTTACATGGCTGCTCTACATCTGGGTGGCCTTGAATAGAGGAGAAGGAAAAAAGGAAGGAGAATGGAATCAAACTTGCAGGAGCCAGCTGTTTTGCCAACTCTTTCTCGTGGTGGCTGCTTAGCTCCAACAACTGCTTCCTGTTGGGGCCCTAAGGAGCTTGGGTGGGCAGGCGAGGAGTGGCTGGGAGGGGAGGGGCGAGTAGAGGCTGGCGATGCGCCCCTCGACGTGAGTGACATCAAGTTGACCACACCTACTCAAGTCACATGACCACCTAGCCACGCCCACCCAACCAGCCATTAGGCCCTTAAAACCCACTTTTTCCAGTAAGCCAGGCTGGCTTAGGAAGACATTTTTTAATTTTTTTAAATGTTTAATTGGTTTGTGGTTTTTTTAAATTTTTGGGCCAAATTTATATGGATTTTAATTGTTTTTAATATTTGTATTTCATGTTTTTTTAATTCTGGCTGTGCACCGCCCTGAGTCCTCAGGGAGAAGGGCGGTATATAAATTGAAAATAAAATAAAAATAAAATAAAGTAAATAAATAAATAAAATATTAGTGGTCCGCGGGATTTAAAATTATGAATTTAGTGGTCCCTGAGGTCCGAAAGGTTGGTGACCTCCAAGGTCCCTTCCAACTCTATTCTCTATTCTTATATTTCAGGGCTATTCTAGAAAACGGGAGAAATGTACATTGCGGATTCACCCTCTGAAATCACAGAAGCACGGAGATTTATTATTATTCTTTCTTTCTTTTTTGCTTTTCAAAGAAAAACGGCACAAGGTCATAAAAAATGGCAACTGACAAAAGCAGATGAAAAGGAAACAGATGTCAAAGAAGGATGCAAACCTCGGCCGCCGTTGCAAGATTGAGTAACAGAAAGAGATTCTGTTTTGGTTTTTTTTTGTTTTTTTGCACCAGTTCGGAAGAAAACAGAGTGAGCAAACATCCTATTTTTATTTTTTTTTAAAAAAAGGCCAGTCTTGATTATGAACACGGCCAAGGAGGAGAAAAAAAAAAAAAGGACTCCAAGCTTAATGATGAATTTGTTGCTCATCGTTCACTGCTACTCCGCTGATTGCATTCTTTTCGCCTTCCCTCTGCAAAATTTGTCATCCTTTCTAGAATATTAACCGTGCTTTCTGAAGGGGGCTTCCAACGTTTATTTGTAGGAACTATCTAGCGGCATGCCCGACCATGCCTCTCTTCCTCCATCCCACCTCTTGCCCAGGTAGGGAACTTGAGGCTGACCTTCAGCTCCTCGGGGGCTCCAGTGGCCTGATGGGTCGCACGGCATCGGCGAAGAGGCGCTGGAAGCGTATTGCACCAGAATTTGTTCTTCCCCGCACAGCTCGCACGATGATCCCACTTCTCTAGGTGGCCAGGAAGTAAAAGAAGGAAATGCTCCAACTTAGTAACAGTTGAAAGGAACATTCATTCATTCATTCATTCATTCCTCCCTTCCTCTGAGTCCTTCATCCTTCTGAGTCCTCTTCCTACCATCTTCCTCCCTTCCTCCCTCCGAGTCTTTCCTCCTTCCCTCCATCCTTCCTTCCTTTCTCCTCTCCCTTTCCTTCCTCTCCTTCCTCTCTTCCTCCTTCTCTCCCTCTTTCCTTCCTTCTTTCCTTCCTTCCTTTCTTCCTCCCTCCCTCCCTCCTTCATTCCTCCCTCCTGCTCTTCCTTCTCTGCCATGATACAAGATTTCCTTCATTCCTTTCTCCCCTCCCTTTCCTTCCTTTCCTCCTCCTCCTTCCCTCCCTTATAGTCTTTCCTTCCTTCCTTCCTACCTACCTTCCTTCCTGCCTTCCTTCCTCCCTTCCCTTTCCTTCCTCTCTTTCTCCTTCCCTCCCTCAGTCTTTCTTTCCTTCCTTCCTTTCCTCCCTTTCCTTCCTCTCTTCCTCCTTCCCTCCCCCAGAGTCTTTCTTTCATTCCTTCTTCCCACTCTCCCTCCCTCCCTTTCTCCCTTTTCTCCCCTCCCTCCTTCATTCCTCCCTCCCTCTCTTCCTTCTCTGCCATGATACAATATGTCCGTCCTTCCTTCCTTCCTTCCTTCCTTCCTTCCTTCCTTCCTTCCTTCCTTCCTCAGAACACAAAAGAGTCACATGGCTTGCTGTTTCCATGGTTTACTTAATTATGATTCATTGAGATTTGGGATACGATACACTAAGCTATAATCCTCAGTCCACCATTCACCCAGTAGGTTAACCTCAAATCTACCAACGGTATCACATGAACCCCATCTCTAGCTGGGTCTTCCCCTTGAGAGGTTTAATCTTTTAGATCAGACTTCTTCTTCTTCTTAAAGTAAATTGGGTCCCAATCACC
>NC_142078.1:8693377-8760877 GCF_059756535.1 Pantherophis guttatus
GACAATTAACCAGTGGAACAGAAGTTGCCTCCAGAAGTTGTGGGTGCTCATCCAAATTTTCAATGCCTATTAATTGCTAGCTGAGATGAAGGCTAAATTTGCAGGAACGAACAAAAGGGCCAGTTATAGTTTCAAAAATAAGATTTTTAAGCAATTCCCTCCCTTCAGTCTTCAGGGGGAAAAGATTTATTTATTTATCCAAGATTGGGAGTGGGGGAAAACCTTAGAAAATGATGACATCATTGCAGGGGAATGTTTCCTTTGATATCTCCAGGTCATACCTGCTCGACCAAAAAACCGAACCCTCCCAGTGGAAGGGTCTGTAAAACAAAACTTGAGTGTTGATTTAAGACTTTTTTGTTATGAAATCTTAGATCAAGCAGGCTGGCCATTGGAGGCCATTTAAGCATCCCATTCGCCGGGACTTAATAAAAACAGACTGATGGAGGCTGAAGAGGGACCTCCGGACTGGTGTCTTTCATTACACAACAATTAGCCTTCGATCAGCAGGCCTCTTAATAGGCAGATTGAATTTATCGCGTGTACAATTGCCACCTTATGAAATATAAATTGTATGCACATTGTATGGCCTCCATCGAGGCCCAAGGAAAGGGGAAGTTGAGAATGAAAACTACAATGTAGGTGAGGGGATGTCTCCAGGGGTGGGCTTCAAAAATTTTCGCAAAGGGTTCTCTGCCCGGTTGCTGTGTGGGCGTGGCCATGGTGAGCATGGCCTAGTCAGCCTCCTGCACCACGGCGGAGGACGGGGGCATTTTTGCCCTCCCCAGGCTCTGGAGGCTTTTCTTGAGGCTCCAGGAGGGTGAAAATGGCCTCCCAAGGCTCCAGAGGCCCCCTTGAGGCCGGAAACGGGCCCATTTCCAGACTTCCAGAATTTTCAGGAGGCCCATTTTTCGCCCTCTCGGAGCCTCTGTACTTACTTGGCATCCAAGACTCCTGGGAGGGGCGGGGTGGGGTGGGGTGGGCGGGGCCAGCCAGTCATTGCAACTACCGGTTTGGCGAACCAGATGTAAAATTAGCTCCGGAGGCCCGTTGGAGGCCTTTTTCGAACTTCCGGTAGGCCCGTTTTTCACCCTCCCCGAGCCTCTGCGTGCGCCCTGCATCCAAAATGGGTCACGTGGGGACTCCTGGGAGGGGTGGGGTGGCGTGGGAGGGGCCAGCCAGGAGTGGGATTTGGGGGTTCTCCAAACTGCACAGAATCTTAGGTAGAGGTTCTCCCGAACCCCTCTGAACCCCCAGCAGCCCACGCGTGGAAGTCTCCACAGCCTTATTTATTTGTGAAATGTAGATGCCGCCCGTCTCACGATCGGACAACTTTTCTGGAGGAGGTACTGGCTGAGCTTGAATTTTAGTTCTTGGCTACTTTAGAAACCTAGTGTTTGAATTGGTCAAAATATTACGGAATCCGTGGTGAGCATCAACCTGTCAAACACTGGCTGAATCTGGGGAAGGAACTAAGCAGGGAATAAGTCTGGAATCCTTACGTAAGAACAAGAGGGCAAGATCTGGCCCCTCTTGAATGCTATTTGGACTCTTCCTGTGTGAATCTAATTGTTCACCCCAGTGGTGAAATCCAGTGGTGGGCGTGGTGTGGCTTGATGGGCATGGCTTGATGGGCATGGTAGGGGAAGGATACTGCAAAATCTCCATTCCCACCCCACTCCAGGGGAAGGACACTGCAAAATTTCCATTCCATCCCCACTCCTGGGGGAAGGATATTGCAAAATCTCCATTCCCACCCCACTCTGGGGCCAGCCAGAGGTGGTATTTGCCGGTTCTCCGAACTACTCAAAATTTCCACTACCGGTTCTCCAGAACCTGTCAGAACCTGCTGGATTTCACCCCTGGTTCACACCTAATATTAATCTTCCCAGACTGGTTGTCTACATTTAGATTAGATTAGACAAGGTCCAACAGCATTCAAGGGAATCAGACCTTGCCCTCTTGTGCCCAGGTAAGGATTCCAGACTAATTCCCTGCTTGACTCCTCCCCCCAGGGTCAGCCAATCTTTCTCCGACACAACATAATTATTTTCAATCTTTGTCTTGTGGCCAAACAGCTAGGATGCACAACATCTATTCCTCTTTTGTTTCTGGGACAATTCTTCAGCCTCCTTCCCTTTTCTGATCTTAAATTTGTTCACTCTTCCTTTCTCAGCAGGGTGCTCCTGTGAATTTTCTCCTATGGTACTCTGTCGGTTAGGCCCTGCTCCCTAATCAGATGTACACCCCACCAAAGAAGGGGAACAGTCATCCAACAACATTCGGAGCTCATTCCTCCCATAGCATTGACGGCTTTCTGAGTCTGCCTTCCAAAATTCACCCGATAATTCACATGTCGTCCCACCCATTCACCTTTCAAAGAAGTGTCGGTCGATTGGTGGAAACCACTCCAGAGTAACGGAGGCTTCTGTTCGGTCCACAATCTGAGGCGTGATGGCAATGGGGGCTGGCTTCTTGATATGTTGCCAGCTTTGATACACTAGATCTAAGTAGCAGTGCATACGGGCAACCTGGTTTGGGGTGAAGGAATTGGTGCAGTCATCATCTAGAGTAGCACACCCCATCGAAAAACAGGAGAGAGAGAGAGTTAAAACTTAGTAAAACAGGATTTCCCAGTTTTCTATCGGAATAACTACTAGCAGCTTTCTGAACTCAGCCAAAGTTGAAGTGCCGTATCTTAGTTGGTCTATAAAGCTCGCTTCGAGCTGAGCTGTGCTGACACAAATGTCCACATTATAATCTACCTGTTAAGCTTGCCCGGGGCTCGCCATAACTGGGGGGGTGGGAATGCAGCGGGAGCAATGAGCAAGGCAGCAGCTCGCCAGGGATGGCCCCACATCTGATGGCACCAAACAGCCACTGCGTTCCCCACCAAACCTGCGCCATCCAGCTGATCGGTCCCGACAGTCTTCTGCAGGGGCTACGTGTCACCCGCTGGGTCATTCCGGATGGCGAGGAAGACCGTTGCTGCCAGATGGGTGTCGGCCTTGGTGGTTACCACGGCGGCAGGACTTGTGCAGTCCCAACGCCGACAGACGCCGGATGGTGGTTACCGGTGGGCGTGGGCAGTGGATGGACAGGGGGTGGGGCCCAAAGACTCGAAAAGGCGCTGGGAGGCAGACACTCCCACCGCTGACTTTACAAGGAACCTGTTACCTATTCATCACGTACTGAGGCTCTGGCGTGTTTGTCGGGATTAAAGCTGAGTTCTGCCACATTTGAGTATATGTCCTGGCTCCCTTTGTTCCTACCAGGTCCGGCCTAAACCGGCTGAGACTACCAACACTATCTGTTTCCAAAGTATTACCGTATTTTTCAGAGTATAAGAAGCACCTTTTTCCTTCCAAAAAGAGGGTGAATTTCTGGGTGCATCTTATTCTCCGAATGTAGCTTTGGGTATGGACCTCACCGCATTCACTAGCTGAATGCAGCGTTGAGCAACCTGTGAGTCCAGATATTGTGCAACGTTGTCTAAAGCCAACCTTGGCAACTTTAAGACTGGCACATTTCAACTCCCAGAATTCCCCGAGCCAGCAAGGGGGAATTCTGGGAGTTGAAGTTGACAGGTTGCCAAAGCTGGGTACCGCCAAAAGTCTAAAGCCTACAATCAGCCAAGTATTTTAGCAGAAAATGTAGTTCTTACCTGCGTAGCTCATAAAGTTGTTGAACGGTGTATTCTGGAAGTTATGGAACCCACACATGTTACTATTAGCAGGAGGATCAGCGCAGACTTTGTGAGTCGGGGTAGGATTGGTATCGTGGCAGAGGTCTCCCGTCTCGAAGGATGGTTCCGTTTCCATGCATGGGTCGCTGCAGGAGAAGACCTCAGACACCCCTTTAAAGACATGGTAGAGTCCGAGGCTGTGTCCGACTTCATGGATCATGGTGTGGGTGTGACCCGCAATGCCGTAGAAGGAAGGGTTCAGGACGATACCTCCTACATGGACAAGAAGGAGGAAGGGACATTGTTCAATGCTTCAGGAACATTGTGGAAGAAAAAAACCCCACACAGATACAAGATTTGTGTGGTGTCATGGCCACAGGCCTACCAACATCATATGCAACGAACTTCCTTTGAAATGGGGACAAAATGAATTGTGTGGACTCCAATTCTTGATGCATGCTCCCTGGAACCCTAAGCAATGCCACCGCTCAGATCCAGAAAAGAAGACCAACAAAACTTCTTGATTGCTTCCTTGTTGTTTGTAGGCTTGGGAGCAAGGAAGGACATACATCAGAGGAGGAAGAGGAAGAGAAGCAGGATGAAGGAACTAACTTAAGGCATTATACTTCTTCTTCCTCCTCCTGTTTTCCCCACAATAACAACCCAATGAGGTGAATAGAGCTGAGAGAGAATGACTGGCTCAAGGTCACCCAACCAGCTTTCATGGCTAAAGCAAGACTAGAACTCATCGACTCCTGGTGATTGGCCCAAAGTCACCCAGCCAACTTTCACGGCTAAAACGGGACTAGAACTCACCGACTCCTGGTGATTGGCCCAAAGTCAACCAGTTACTATTCATGCCTAAAGTGGGATTAGAACTCACAGTCTTCTGGTGATTGGCCGAATGTCACCCAGCCAGCTTTTATGGCTAAGGCAGGACTAGAACCCACCAACTCCTGGTGATTGGCCCAAAGTCAACCAGTTACCATTCATGTCTAAGGTGGGATTAGAACTCACCATCTCCTGGTGATTGGCCGAAAATCACCCAGCCAGCTTTCATGGCTAAGGGGAAAAACTCGAACTCACCAACTCCTGCTGATTGGCCAAAAGTCACCCAGCTGGCATTCATGGCTAAATTGAGATTAGAATTTATCATCTACTGATTTCTAGGCTGGCGCCTTCACCCCTATTCCCAATTCCTGGATACCATCTCTTGGGAATATAATACTCCTAAGTAGTGGTGGAATTCAATTCTTTTTTACTACCAGTTCTGTGGGCGTGGCTTGGTGGGCATGGATTGGTGGGCATGGCAGGGGAAGGATACTGCAAAATCTCCATTCCCTCACCACTCCAAGGGAAGGATACTGCAAAATCCCCATTCCCTCCCCACTCCTGGGGGAAGGATATTGCAAAATCCCCATTCCCACCCGACTCTGGGTTCAGCCAGAGGTGGTATTTGCCGGTTCTCTGAACTACTCAAAATAGAATAGCACCCCTGCTCCCAACAGATTGTATGAGAATCCAAACAGAATCTACGAGTGTGTACGAGTTGTTTTTGCAAACAGATTCATCCCAAAGCACCATTCCTCTTATCTTTCCCAGTTTTATTTTCTTCTTCTCTTGTTTGAGGCTTTGGAGTTTGGCTTTCTTTTTGTTTATGTTTCTCTTTCTTTCTGATGGTTGGAGATATTGGGGAAGGGAAAAAAAAATTCTCCCTGAACGGAAAAGATAAACATCGCAGTAGAGGCTGGCACAACTTTATCAGGGCCAAGTTAGCTGAGCAGGTTGTTAGATTCTTCTGTCTGTTTGAGGGAGGTGGGGGTGGTTTTTGGGGGAAAGGGGAGAGAAGAGGAATATTTTTCACCGCTGTCAAAGGTCTAAATCAATTATCCCTTCTTCTTTTTTTCATTTAAAAACGAAAGAGGGAGATTGGGGGGTTTTTTTGGTCTCTGTGTGCCCCGATGATAATGTATTCCAGAGTTAAGATCTGGACAACTGAACATATTTCATTTTATTTTCTTATTAAACAGATATTGGATTTAGAGAACGGGGTGGGGGAAACGAATATGGAGAGGTGGGGCAGGATTTTTCTGAGCGAGAAGGGGGCAGAGAAGGTGTCTAAACAGGAAATTAATTTTCTTTATTCTTGGGTTCCCCTCCTCCCTCCCTCCTTCCTTCCTTGGGAGCTGACTTCAAACTGATGGTACAATAATTAGAATTGGTGCTCTTGTGGGTAAATTCACCTAAGAGATTCTCCCTTTGAACAACAATTAATGGGTGGAAAGGAATGGAGTGGAATGGAATGGAATGGAATGGAGAGGAGGGGAAGGGAAGGGAAGGGAGGGAAGGGAAGGGAAGGGAAGGGAAGGGAAGGGAAGGGAAGGGAAGGGAAGGGAAGGGGAGGGGAGGGAAGGGAAGGGAAGGGAGTGGAGTGGAGTGGAGTGGAGTGAAGAGCAGAGCAGAGCAGAGCAGAGCAGAGCAGAGCAGAGCAGAGCAGAGCAGAGGAATGGAATGAAAGGGAAGGGAAGAGAAGAGAAGAGAAGAGAAGAGAAGAGAAGAGAAGAGAAGAGAAGAGAAGAGAAGAGAAGATAGAGTAGAGTAGAGTAGAGTAGAGTAGAGTAGAGTAGAGTAGAGTAGAGTAGAGTAGAGTAGAGTAGAGTAGAGTAGAGTAGTGTAGAGTAGAGTAGTGTAGAGTCGAATCTCTAGATATTTTCTAAAACTAGCTAATAACACCACCTTTTTGGGGGCAGTAGTACCATAAAATCATGTATCAATGGAAAGATAATTTAATCAAGAATGTAATGCAATAACTTTTATGAAGGGTTTGCTATTAGAATAGCAGTCTAAAGAAGAGAAGTGAAACACATAGAAAAAAAGAGACTATACAAAAATTATCCCCATAGAAAAAAACAAGATATACAAAAATTATCCCCATGTCAGTTAATCCTTAGTTGGGTAACCTTTAGCACGAATGACGGCCTTACAACGTCTTCCCATGGAGTGAACCAAGTCTTTGAGTTCCGTGGCTGTTATAATGTGAAACCAAGATTGAAGGATGGCTTCTATTAACTGGGTTTTATTGCTGGGTCGCTTCTGACTAACAAGTTTCTTTAGTTGGAAAATCCATCAATTTTCCATTGGGTGAAGGGCTATTCCCAGCCATTCCAGCAGTGGAACAGGATTATCTTGAAACTCCAAAAGGAAAAAAAAGTGGTGTTATTAGCCATTAAACCTCACAAATGCACTTTTCCCAAACGATTTCCACAATTTTGGCCACTACTGTAGATTTACAAATGACAGACTCAATAATCCCTCTGTATTGGCAACTCTTTGGTCAGTCCAAGCTTTAATTAAACCTTAAAAGAGAGGATAGGCAGCTGACAATGTCACCAAGACATCTGATAAATCCAGCAGGAGGTGCTAGAAGAGAGCATAATGTTAATTGGTCCAAATATCCAGTTATTGGAATTGGAACGTTCGGTTCCTCTTTGGCTGTTACACAGGTACCCGAATAACAGAGTTGGAAGGGACCTTGGAGGTCTTCTAGTCCAACCCCCTGCTTAAGCAGGAGACCCTATACCAGTGATGGCTAACCTTTTTGCCATCGTGTGCCAAAAGCGGGGGGAGTGTGGGGAGGGGGGGTCGCACCCATGCATGCCCACACCCATAATTCAGTGCACCCCGCTCCCCCCGTGCAGGCACGTGTGACACCCCTGCGCTCCCCCCCGCTTTTGGCACGCGATGGCATGGTGGGCCCAGTAGGCCCGTTTTTCGCCCTCCCCAGGCTCCAGAGGCTTACTTGGAGCCTGGGGAAGGCAAAAATAGCCTTCCCCATCACCCCGGAGGCCCTCCGGAAGCCAGAAATGGCCCATTTGCCGACTTCCGGTGGGACTGGAAGGCCCATTCTTTGCTCTCCCCAGCCTCCAGAGTCTTTCTAGGAGCCTGGGGAGGGCGAAAATGCCCTCCCCCCCCGGGAGGCCCTCCAGAGGCCAGAAATAGCCTTCCAGTGGGCCCGGAAGGCCCGAAAATCAGCTGAGCTAGGGCAACACTCGCGTGCCCTGTGGCACGCGTGCCATAGGTTCGCCATCACGGCCCTATACCATTCTGGACAAATGGCCGTCCAGTCTCTACTTGAAAATCTCCAATGGTGGAGCACCTACAGCTACTGGAGGGAAGCCATTCTACTGGTTAATTGTTCTCACGGTCAAGAAATTTCCCTTTAACTCTAGGAGTTCTTAGTTTTCCTCCTGTGGCTAATGCTGAAGTAGAACCTAAATGCAAATGAAGTTGTCCTCTGGATATATTTCTCCCATCCAGTCACCCAGCTCAGCTCTGTTTCTCTCCGTTACAGAATGTCTTCTCGTCAGTTACGGTGCCCAGAGCATTCGTCAGATTCCGAGGGCTCCAGGGCAAAGTCAAATATTTTATATTGATCACACTGAGTTTCATCTTGGTGTTTAAACCCATCCTGGGAAGTCTGTGGAGATTCTCAACCA
Source organism: Pantherophis guttatus (assembly GCF_059756535.1). Lineage (NCBI taxonomy): Eukaryota > Metazoa > Chordata > Lepidosauria > Squamata > Colubridae > Pantherophis > Pantherophis guttatus. Next base: position 8,701,559 of record NC_142078.1, read on the forward strand.
TCTTGTCCCAAAGGGTGCTTTTTCAAAATGGCAACTGGACTTTGCTTTTTCCTTGAAGACGTTTCGCTTCTCATCCAAGAAGCTTCTTCAGTTCTGACGAGTTCCGAAATTCTCCAGAACTGAAGAAGCTTCTTGGATGAGAAGCGAAACGTCTTCAAGGGAAAAAAACAAAACAAAATTCCAGTTGCCTTTTGAAAAAAAAAAACACCTTTGAAGCCATCCTAGGAAGCAACATGCCAAAATTGGCATAAAGGCTCTTTGCAAATTCTCCATTCCATTTGTACGCAGATAAGTTGGGTGGAGCCTGTTCTTTAACTTTTCCAAGAGAAAGAAGTCCAACAATTACTTCCCACCTCTGCTTTGGGTTTTGAGTTCCTTTATGGTGTCTTCTCTTGAGTTTGAAAGGACAGGATATTCATGTAAGTGTCTTCTTTACCTCTTCATTGTCCTTCAATCAATGGTCTCCAATACTTGTCTGGATAAGTCCCTGTAGGTTGGGTTGTTTTTTTTTTTGGCAAGGTGTTTTCAGAAGTGGTTTGCCATTGCCTCCTTCCTAGGGCTGAGAGAGAAGGACTGGCCCAAGGTCACCCACCCAGTTGGCTTCATGCCGAAAGTGGGACTAGAACTCACCATCTCCTTGTTCCTTCACCAACGACTCCAAACTGGCTCTCTACCTCTTCATTAAGAAGGTAAAAGTTCCCCTTGCACATATGTGCTAGTCGTTCCCGACTCTAGGGGGCGGTGCTCATCTCCATTTCAAAGCCGAAGAGCCAGCGCTGTCCGAAGACGTCTCCGTGGTCATGTGGCCGGCAGAGACGCCACTCTACCCAGTTTCCCAACGATGTTTTCCATCCATTTTGCGACCTTTCTCGCCGCGGTCGTTAAGCGAATCGGCGTTAGCAATTACGGGTTGTTGAGTGAATCTATCTGCCCCAAATGGATTTTGCTTTTCGGAGAGTCGCAAAAAAGGAGATCGCATTACACACACACACACACACACACACACACACACACACACACACACAGAGGATCCTGCAACCGTCATAAATACGAGTCAGTCACCAAGAGTTTGAATTTTGATCACGTGACTGCGGGGAGGCTTCATCGGTCGTAAACAGGGGTGGTCTGAATACCACCACTGGCCGTAAGTAAGTGTTTGGTGGCGTTGCAACTTCGAATGGTCACTAAACGAACTGCTGTAAGGCGAGGACTATCTAACCACTCCACCCACCGCTCTGCCTTACCCAAGTGCACCAAGGCTTCTTTATCCCAAGGAAAGGTGGCCATGCCAGCCAGCTCTTCTTCGGAAGAATTGGCGAAGAAAATGTTGAGGTGTGTGGAGCCGTTCAGGTTGAGCCTGTTCTTCAGTTCCTTGACATCTAAGTAGGCCCTGAAACGAGAAGAAGAAAGACCGGTCAGCGTGCTAATGTTGGGTCGTCCTCATACCTGTGTCAGGTATTATCTAACGTACCTCGACTTCAGAGTGGCTGTTGGAAACTCTTGTCTTGCCCCATCCAAGCTACCTTTAGAGGATGAGTCAGAAATTGAAGTTTTTCAAGACATCCATTTGTCCAGGTGGGTTTAAGGCAGTGGTGAAATCCAAATTTTTTTTTACTACCAGTTCTGTGTGGCTTGGTGGGCATGGCAGGGGAAAGGATACTGCAAAATCCCCACTCCAGGGGAAAGATACTGCAAAATCCCCATTCTCTCCCCACCCCTAGAGGAAGGATACTGCAAAATCCACATTCCCACTCCACTCCAGGAGAGGGATACTGCAAAATCCCCATTCCCACCCACCCCTAGGGGAAGGATATTGCAAAATCCCCATTCTCTCCCCACCCCTAGAGGAAGGATACTGCAAAATCCCCATTCCCACTCCACTCCAGGAGAGGGATACTGCAAAATCCCCATTCCCTCCCCACCCTAGAGGAAGGATACTGCAAAATCCCCATTCCCTCCCCACTCCTAGAGGAAGGATACTGCAAAATCCCCATTCCCACTCCATTCCAGGAGAGGGATACTGCAAAATCCCCATTCCCTCCCCACCCCTAGGGGAAGGATACTGCAAAATCCCCATTCCCTCCCCACTCCTAGGGGAAGGATACTGCAAAATCCCCATTCCCACCGCCTTCCTAGGGGAAGGATACTGCAAAATCCCCATTCCCACCCCACTCTGGGGCCAGCCAGAGGTGATATTTGCCGGTTCTCCGAACTACTCAAAATTTCCGCAACCGGTTCTCCAGAATCTGTCAGACCCTGCTGGATTTCACCCCTGGTTTAAGGTCTCCTGCCTTGGCCAAAGGGGTCGGACTAGAAGACCTCCCAAGATCCCTTCCAGCACAGCCCTAGGATTGTATGCTTCTATGCGGACTGCCTATTCTTTCCAGAGAACCCTTCCCAGGGTTCAAATCAGCCAGCTGCAAGAAGAACCACCCTTCCAATTCCTCACCCTAATAAATGAGGAACACCTACAGTTTGACGCCATGGCCCTTTTCGTCTCCCATTAAACACCCACTTGGGCAGAACGTCTTACGGGAAATGAGTGTATCAAGAAAAATGCTTTTGTGACATACGATCCCAAAACATTCCTGGAGTTGCTAGTGTACCGGATCCATCTTGCGACAACGATGGAGAGATTTTTTTCCCTAACATCAGCCGCTTACTCACAGGTTAACGACGAGCTGCCACGAGGAGGAAGCCCAAGTTGCTCTTCTCATATGACCTTATTGCTAACATAAGGGTGGGGAAAACACCTGCATCAAAACACCCTTCCTGTAACCAAGGTTCTACACAGTTTGACAATAAAGGAATATTAAAATAAAGGAAAAATAAAGGCTGCAGTTGCCATGGTCATTTCTCCCATCTCCTCATTCCAAGAAACTTCCTAAAACAGTGAGGACAATTCATCAGTGGAACAGCTTGCCTCCAGAAATTGTAGGTGATCCCACACAGGAGCTTTTCAAGAAGAAATTGGACAGCCGCCTATCTGAAATAGCCATAGCGCTTAAGACTTACTGTATTTTTCAGAGCATAAGACGCACCTTTTTCCCCCAAAAAAGTGGGTGAAAATCTGGGTGTGTCTTACACTCTGAATGTAGCCCTGCCCTGTTTCTCAAACGGAGGTTTCAGAGGCTGAAAAAAACATCAGAAACGAAGCTTCAGAAAAAAAAAGAAGCCTCCAAACAGAGCTTCAGAGGCTTTTTTTCTGAAGCTGTTTTGGAGGCTTTCAGAGGCAGGAAAAAAAGTTTTTTCTAAAATGGAGTTTCAGAAGTTTCAGAAGCAGAAAAAAAAAAGCAAGGCACAGAGCTCACAACTAAGGAACCTGTTGCTAAAATTCACCTCTGGAAAAGGCTGATTGGGGGTAGTCCGGGAGGCTGATCCACATGCCAATCAGCTTTTTTCTTATTTTCCTCCCCCAAAATTAAGGTGCATCTTACACTCCGGTGCGTCTTATACTCCGAAAAATACGGTATATACCGCTTCACAGTGCTTTTACAGCCCTCTCTAAGCAGTTTATAGAGTCAGCCTATTGCCCCCAACAATCTGGGTCCTCATTTTACATACCTTGGAAGGACGGAAGGCAGAGTCAACCTTGAACAGGTCAAGGTCAAAGATTTTAATTGGGTTTTTAAAAATGGGATTTTAAATTTGGGGTTTTAAATTGAGCCTATCATTTAATCATTTTAATTATTTTTTTTAATTTTGTCTGTCTGTGTGCTTTTAATCAGGCTGTACACCGCCCTGAGTCCTTCGGGAGAAGGGCGGTATAGAAATAAAATTAATAAATAATAAATAATAAATAAATAAGATCAAACTCCAGACCGCGAGCAGAGTTTGCCTGCAATACTGCAGCTTAACCACTGCACCATCGCGGAGCCTAATGCAACATCTGATCAGCCACAGCAATAGCCATAGCGCTTAGACTTATATACCGCTTCACAGTGCTTTACAGCCCTGTCTAAGCGGGTTAACAGAATCAGCCTATTGCCCCACAACAATCTGGCTCCTCATTTTACTGCCTTCTGCTGAGTCACACTTTTGTTCTGTCTAAGACAGTTTTGGCAACTCCACAAAGTTTCAAGTGAGAATTGTCCAATCTGAACTCAGATGCTCAGCCATTGAGTTACACTCCCTCACCTTATAATCATAACAAGTTGCCTTGGAAGCAAATCACTAGTTTATACAGCACTGGTCTCCAAAGTTTGAGGGAGTCATCTTCCCTCCATCCCATTTGTAGTTACCAAAGACTGAGATGAGGTTCAAAAGAGGTTGTCACTGCACTACAACTCCTTCATTTAAAGTCCCATATCTTATAGGTTCTTGGGTTTCTGTTGATCTCCATCCCCACCTTGGCACAAAAATGCTACGAAGTCTTCAACCGTTTCTCCCTGCTGACCAGCACGAAACGTCTCATGAACGTCAGCGTAGAATTTTGCAAATTTTGGAAGGGTGGAAACCAAAGAAACCAATTCACTAGCTTTCCATTCAATGCTTGACATTTCTCTACTGGACAGGAGAGAGAGAGAAAGAGAGAGATCTGGAAATCCAGGTGTGACCCATCAGGATATAATTTCAAAACGGATGCCACCTTGCAATACTTTGATTAAACGTGATGTTGGGATCCATCCCTGGTGAGCAAAATGCCAGGTTGGGATTTCATGGAGAATGGATTTTGTCCGACCCTGTAGATCTTATTTGAATGAGATGTAGGAGAAGAAGAGGCAGAGCCTGAAGTATGGACTCAAGAGGGGGAATCAGCCTGGAATCCTTACATTCTCACAAACGATCTGAGTTTCGACTTTTCTTGAATTCTGTAGTGTCAATTTAGTCCTGGACATTGGTTGACTAGATTCTTGGGTATAAAAGAATAATGAGCAATAAATCAGCTTATGTGGAACTTAAATCCTAATTTATCATGCCTGGCATGGGACTCAGTGTGCAATTGTGGGGTGGTAGAGGAAGGGTAACATACTAAAAAGCAGATAACATACTAAAAAGCAGAGACATCATCCTGCCAACAGAAGTGCAAATAGTCAAGGCTATGGTTTTCCCAGTTGCAATGTATATATGGCTTTGAAAGTTGGACCTTAAGAAAGGCTGAGTGCCAAAGAACTGAGGCCTGTGAACCAGTGGTGAAATCCAAATTTTTTTAGTACCGGTTCTGTGGGCATGGCTTGGTGGGCGTGGTGTGGCTTGGTAGGGGAAGGATACTGCAAAATCCCCATTCTCACCCCACTCCAGGGAAGGATACTGCAAAATCCCCATTCCCTCCCCATTCCTGGGAGAAGGATATTGCAAAATCTCCATTCCCACTCCACTCCAGGGGAAGGATACTGCAAAATCCCCATTTCTGGGGGAAGGATATTGCAAAATCTCCATTCCCACCTCACTCTGGGACCAGCCAGAGGTGGTATTTGCCAGTTTTCCGAAATACTCAAAATTTCCACTACCGGTTCTCTGAACTGCTCAAAATTTCCGCCACCGGTTCGCCAGAACCTGTCAGAGCCTGCTGGATTTCACCCCTGCTTTGAACTATGGTGCTGGAGAAGACTCCTGCGAGTCCCTTGGACTGCAAGGCGATCCAACCGGTCACTCCTAGAGGAGATCAACCCTGACTGCTCTTTAGAAGGCCAGATCCTGAAGATGAAACTCAAATACTGTGGCCACCTAATGAGGAGGAAGGACTCACTGGAGAAGAGCCTAATGCTGGGAACGATGGAGGGCAAAAGAAGAAGGGGACGGCAGAGAATGAGGTGGCTGGATGGAGTCATTGAAGCAGTCGGCGTGAGTTTAAATGGACTCCAGAGGATAGTAGAGGACAGGAAGGCCCAGAGGAATGTTGTCCATGGGCTTGTGATAGGTCGCAACTAACAACAGAGGAAGGATTGGGCCTAGGAGAAAAAAAAAAAAAGGAAGGAGACCTAGTTAAGTATTCTCCGCAGAGAATAACCAGGTTATGTGGGCTGTTTAACGTGGAACATTTCCAAGCCAATCTGCTCCACTGTTCTGCTATGCTAAAGTTCCTAGAATTCTTTTTTGGAATTCCATCCCCAGGAGGAAATGAGAAGCTCCAAGAACTGGCGAGCCACCAAAGGTTTCCAGTCCTCCCCTCAAGGATTCTTCAAGGGGGAAACAACCCATCGAAACAAAGCAAGACAAAAACGATGTTTCCACGATACCGTGATTGCCCTCACACACATTTTTCTCGCTAGTACACCAGCCGTCCTCACCGCCTTCCCCCCCCTCCCCACCTGCTGATGAAGTCATCAAATTGGAAATAGCTCTTTGGGCTTGGCGTCCCCGGCCCCTCCTTCCGCTGAATCATGAAAGCTACCTCCCTAGGCACAGAACCAAGACTGAAAGGGTGTTTTCCTTCCAGGCAGGGATTACTTCAAGGAACAGTAGCTATCTCTTGAAGATTTCACCTTGGCTACGGATAGGTCCTATTCTGCAATGTCCTCTTTGTAGGTTTGTGGCAAATACCAAAGGGGTCTCTGCAGGTGTTAAAGAGTTAGCTGTCCTCGGAAAAGGTGGCTGGCATTCATTAATAGCATTAGCATCTTCCTAACATACAATAGCAGCCAAAATTGCGGAAACCTTTTGGGAAAAGTGTTATTTTCTAAAACTAGTTAATAACACCATTTTTGAGGGGGGGGAAGTAGTACCATAAAATTCTATATCCATGGAAAGATACTTTAATCAAGAATGCAATGCAATAACCTTTATGAAGGATTTGCTATTAGAAGAGCCGTTGCAGTATAAAGAAGAAAAAGTGAGACACGTAGAAAAAATGAGATTATTTTTTTAGTTTTTAATGGTTATTAATTGTTTAGTTTTAATTTGTTAATGGGTTTTAATTCGCACTGTTTTAATTCGGGCCAAAGTATATAATTCTTTTAATTAATTTTAAATTTTGTATTGTTATGTATTTTAGTTTTGGCTGTGCACCGCCCTGAGTCCACTAGGAGAAGGGCGGTATATAAATTGAATAAATAAATAATAATAACAATAATAATACAAAAATGATCAGCATAGAAAAAAAGAGATATACAAAAATGATCCCCGTGTCAGTGAATACTTCGTTGGGTAACCTTTAGCATGAATGACGGCCTTACAACGTCTTCCCATGGAGTGAACCAAATCTTTGAGTTCTGCAGCTGTTCTAATGGGAAACCAAGATTGAAGGATGGCTTCTATTAACTGGGTTTTATTGCTGGGTCGCTTCTCACTAACAAGTTTCTTTAGTTGGAAAATCCATAGATTTTCACTTGGGTGAAGGTCTGGGCTATTCCCAGGCCATTCCAGCAGTGGAATAAGATTATCTTGAAACTCCAAAAAAAAAAAGAAGAAGTGGTGTTATTAGCCATCAAACCTCAAAAATACACTTTTCCCAAAAGGTTTCCACAATTTTGGCCACTACTGTATGTAGCATTTTCAATTTTAAGCAAGCACTACAGCGTTTTCCCATGTGACGTTGAGAATCTTTAAGTCATCCATGAATGTTCTCCACCATGCATGTTGAGGGCATCCTCTTGATCATTTGGCATCACGAAGGGTCCATCTCATTGCCCTCTTAATTGGAGATTAGATTGTTCTCCATGTGGAGAAGATGACCTGCAAGTTGGAGCCTTCCGCCTGAGACAATGTTCAGCATGAGACAGACCCCTCGCATCCTGGACATAAATCGTTTCAACTCCTACCTTCAAAATGACGCAATAGAGCACTGCACACCAGAAAAACTAGATTTTTTCCCGAACGCCATCACTCTGCTAAACAAATAATTCCCTCAACACTGTCAAACTATTCACTAAGGCTGCATTACTATTACTATTAGTTTTCTCATCGTTCCTATCCCCCCACTTAAGACTGCATGACTGTGACTTTATTGCTTGTATCCTTACAAGCCCCCGGAGATTCGTCGGATTCCCGACCTTCGTACCTTTCGCCGGGCCCGTAAAACACTATTATTCCATCAAGCAGGGCTGGCCTAAAATATTATTTTAATGGGTTATTTTATTTTAGATTATTGGCCAAACTATTTAATAATTTTAAATTGTTTTTAACTTTTACATTGTTGGTTTTTTATCTTGGCTGTACACTGCCCTGAGTCCTTCGGGAGAAGGGCGGTATAAAAATTTAATAAATAATAAATAAAATAAAATAATCTGGATATCTCAAAACACCCCAGAAGAAAGCAGTGGAATCTACTTCCAAATTGCTGCCAAGAAAACCAAAATGGACACGTCCATTAAAATGCCAGAAACTCAACTTGACTCAAAGAAGCTTGTATCAAAAGATATGGGCTCATTGCTGCATGGTTCACTTTGGAGATTCACTCTGAAAGAAATGTTTGATCAAATCATGTCACCAGTTTCACAAGTCGAATGGAGACATCAAATTGTCTATATTTTTCTTGACTGTACACCGCCTTGAGTCCTACGGGAGAAAGGCGGTATAGAAATATAATAAATAAATAAAAATAAAATAAATAAATTGGATTGGATTGGATGCTGGGCATCAATTTGAATGAGCTAATGGACTGCTGTGCGATTCTATGACATGCTTTTGTCCGAGAAAAAGAAGAAAGAGGAAGAGGAAGAGGAAGGAAGGAAGGAAGGAAGGAAGAGGAGGAGGAAGAAGAAGAAGAAGAAGAAGGAGAAGGAAAAGGAGAAGGAGAAGGAGAAGGAGAAGGAGAAGGAGGAGAAGGAGAAGGAGAAGGAGAAGGAGAAGGAGAAGGAGGAGGAGGAGGAGGAGGAGGAGGAGGAGGAGGAGAAGAAGAAGAAGAAGAAGAAGAGGAAGAGGAAGAGGAAGAGGAAGAGGAAGAGGAAGAGGAAGAAGAAGAAGAAGAAGAAGAAGAAGAAGAAGAAGAAGAAGAAGAAGAAGAAGAAGAAGAAGAAGAAGGACAACAACAACAAGAACAACAGAGCCTAGTGGCTCAGCAGAGTAAAGCACTATTATTAACATCAGCTGCCTGCAATTACTGCAAGTTCAAATCTCACCAGGCTCAAGATTGACTCAGCCTTCCATCCTTTCTAAGGTAGGTAAAATGAGGACCCAGATTGTGGGGGCAATAAGCTGACTTTGTATAAAAAATATACAAAAGTATGAAGGCTATTGCTTAACGCATTGTAAGCCGCCCTGAGTCTCCGGAGAAGGGCGTCATATCAATCAAATAAATAAATAAATAAATAAATAAATAAATGAAGAAGAAGAAGAAGAAGAAGAAGAAGAAGAAGAAGAAGAAGAAGAAGAAGAAGAAGAAGAAGAAGATCATCATCAATCTGACATATCATCCACTTGGCTTTCCAAAAGAAAACAACAAGTCCAAGCATTCCAAATCAACCTTCTCTACTCTTTCCAAAAAAAAAAAAGAGGTGGCTGGCTACGTGGGAAATAAAATGTCTGATGGAACCCTGGTCCTAAATCCTGAGTTCCAATCTTACTGAGCTTTATGATGACTTACATGAAGGTTTGGTTGAACCTAACTGAGCTGTTTGTGTTTGCTGTTGTTGTTTACAAAATGTTGTTAGACCGCCAGCCCCTTTAACAGAGGGCCTTGCAGGTAAGAGGGTCTGAATCTGCAGGGGGCTTCTTAATTGCTGGCTTCCGATTATAGAACAGCCGATGGTGGGTTGGTGTCCTCCCTTCCCCTTCCCGCCGGGGTGATCTGTGAGCTGTACTCTATTCTTCTTCTCAAGGTTATTTGCATTCCATAATGGGGGACATAATGTCAGCCACATCAGCCAGAGCCAAGTGAACCAAAGAAGCCAGACGTCAGGAACTGCCAAAATTACATTTCAAAGCCATGAGAACAGCTCTGGAAAACGATCAAAGATGTTCTCCACTATCATTGGAACATTTCTTTGATGCATCCTTCTGCAAGGGCGAGTGGGCTTCTTTCTCTCTTTCCTTCCTTCCTTCCTTCCTTCCTTCCCTCCCTCCCACCCTCCCTTCCTTCTTCCTCCCCATCTTCCTCCTCTTTTCCTTCCTTCCTTCCTCCCTCCCTCCCTTCCTCCCACCGTCCCTTCCTTCTTCCTCCCCATCTTCCTCCTCTTTTCCTTCCTTCCTTCCTTCCTTTCTCCCAACCTCCCTCTCTCCCTCCCTTCCTCCCTCCCCCTCCCTTCCTTCTTCCTCCCCTGTCTTCCTCTTTTCTTTCCTTCCTTCCTTTCCTTCCTTCCTTCTCAGAATAATTTCCCTCCTTCTTTCTCCTATCTCCTCCCTCCTTCCCTCCCTTCCTTCCTATTCTTCCTTCCTTTCTTCCTTCCCTTCCCTTCCTTCCTTCCCTCCCCCTCCCCCTTCCTTCCTTCTTTCCCTTCCTTCCTTTCCTTCCTTCTCAGAATAATTTCCATATCTTCCTTTCTCTTTTCTCCTCCCTCCCTCCCACCCTTCCTTCTAAGAATATTTTCCATATCTTCCTTCCTTCTTTCTCTTATCTCCTTCCTTCCTCCCTCCCTCCCTCCCTCCCTCCCTCCCTCCCTTCCTTCCTTCCTTCCTTCCTTCCTTCCTTCCTTCCTTCCTTCCTTCCCTTCCCTTCCCTTCCCTTCCCTTCCCTTCCCTTCCCTTCCTCCCTCCATTCCTTTATTTTTTTTCCAGTTGTTTTGAAGTCATCCTCTACAGCTTTTTATACCACGTCTGACTGGATGGTGGAGAGTGGAAGGATTTATATTCCTTGCAGACAGCTGGTCATTTGCATTCTTTTAGAGAGTCATTGAGGCCACAGGGGTGACCCTTGGGACAGAGATCAACCTCCAAGTGGCCTCAACTCTAAAAGGATGCAAATGACCAGCTGTCTGCAAGGAGTATAAATCCTTCTATTCCCCACCATCCAGTCAAGAGCTGAAGAAGCTTCTCGGATGAGAAGCGAAATGCCTTCGAAGAAAAACAAGAAAAGTCCAGCTGCCTCTTGAAAAAAGGATCTTGGGGACAATTCTCTAGTCTGCCTTAAGAATATGACAACCAATTAAATATGAACCAATTAAAGAATGGACAACCAATTAAATATGAGCCAACAGTGTGCGGCGGCAGCCGAAAAAGCCAATGCAATCCTAACTTGCATTAACAGAGGGATTCAATCAAGATCACATGAGGAACTAATACCACTCTATAAAGCCTTAGTAAGACCACACCTAGAGTACTGCATCCAGTTTTGGCCACCACACTATTAAAAAGATGTTGAGACTCTAGAAAGAGTGCAGAGAAGAGCAACCAGGATGATTAGGGGACTGAAGGCTCAAACATATGAAGAACGGTTGCATGAACTGGGCATGGCTAGTCTAGTGAAGAGAAGGACCAGGCGAGACATGATAGCAGTCTTCCAATATTTGAGGAGCTGCCACAGAGAGGAGAGGGTCAAGTTATTTCCCAAATGGATGGAAACTGAACAAGGAGAGATTCAACCTGGAAATAAGGAGAAATTTTCTGACAGTGAGAGCAATCAATCCCTGGAACAGAAGTTGCCTTCAGAAGTTGTAGGAGCTTCATCCCTGGAGACTGGACTGCCGTCTGTCAGAAATGGTGTAGGGTCTCCTGCTTGGGTGGGATGGGGGTTGGACTAGATGACCTAACAGGTCCCTTCCAACTCTGTTAATCTCTGTTAAAGCAGAAAAGCAGAATCCACTTTCTTTTTTCAGGGAAGCCAAAGACTTGGGGGTTTGGGAGGAGGGGGGGAGAAATTGGCTGGGTGATCTTGGCATCAATTTCAGCTCAGACTTGATTTCATGGAGAATTTTAATCATGAATCGTTTATTGTCGCTCGTTTCCTTATTCTGTTTGAAGGAACAGAAGGAGCTGACTCACAGATCAGGGCAGAACAAGCTGCTAACATGCACTGGCGGGAAAAAAAAAAAGGGCAGGAAAAATTTCTATCAGCCTCCAAGAATCAAAACACCGCCCTTTCCTCTGTGCAGTCAACGTTACTACATCTTTTGGTCTCATTTCAAGGCAGAGATTTTTTTTTTTTCCTGGCGTGGACTTCACAGGTCTCCCTTATTTCGACAAACGTCTTCTATTAATAGTCTTCTTTGGGTGGCTATTAAAAACACAGAAGTTCTGATCAAGAGCAAAGGAAAGTCACTCTCGCTTGTTTTTTTTAGTAAAAGTACTATAAGCGCCTGAAGGCAAGCTGTTGTGAGATCACACATTTTGGAGGTTTTCCTGTCTCGGAAGCCGGACGAAATGACGCCATCAAAAACAATTGCCAAACAGGATGGGAGACTCTTCCTAACAAGCTAGAGTCTGGGAGGGTCACATGGGGGGGAAGCTTCAGTCTATGGGGGGGGAGCTTATGAGTCACAAATTCAGAGGTGGTATACAGCCGGTTTGGATCGGTTCGCCCGAACCGGTAGCGGAAATCGCGAGTGGCTCTATGCCCGTGATGGCGAACCTATGTCGCCTGGCACGCGCGGCGTCATTCATTCCTCTTCCGGGTTTCTGGCGTGCATGCACACGTGACAATCAGCTGGCCTTTGTGCGCGCGGCAGTGCCGGAAACTGGAAAAGCTGGTCTGTGAGCCAGGAATGGGGCTTCCTCAAACTTTGGAATTGGGAGCGTGGGCGGCAGTAACCGGAAGACTTGCTGTCCGGCCTGCATGCGCGCGCTGGAAACCGGAAGTACCTTATCCGGTATGCACATGCCCCCTGAGCAGCTCCTGTTTGCAGCCCTAATGAGCGCGCATGTGTATATGAAGTGGTCCCTTTTTGGCACTTGGTGCCGAAAAGGTTCGTTATCACTGCTCTATGCCATCCTATTTAGGCATGTTTTTGAGGCTGGGAGCATGCACAGAAGGCACGAACCGGAGGCGTGCATGCATGAAGCAATCATGCGCACACATGGCAAACCGGTAGTAACCTAATGTGAATCCCACCGTTGGTCGCGATATGACTCTACCCACCGTAAAGTCTCAATTTCATCCCTCCTGTTGCAAAATGTAAGAAGCCCGGATCTACTTCGATTACTGAACCGATAATCATAATAATTATAGGTATTCCATCACTGGAGGTGTTTAGGAAGAGATTGGATAGACATTTGTCTGGATTGATATAGGATTTCCTGCCCGGACAGGAGGTTGGACTAGAAGACCTCCAAGGTCCCTTCCAACTCTGTTATTCTACGTTCTCTTTTCTTCCTGAAAATGGAGCAGTCTGGAAGGAGGCAAAAATGCTCCTGATCTATGACGGCAGTCTTCCAATATTTGAGGGGCTGCCACAAAGAAGAGGGAGTCAACCTATTCTCCAAAGGACCAGGAGGCAGGAGAAGAAACAATGGATGGAAACTAATCAAAGAGAGAAGCAAGCTAGAACCAAGGAGAAATTTCCTGAAAGTCGGGCCAATTAACCAGTGGAACAGCTTGCCTTCAAAAGTTGAAGTCCTTTAAAGAAAAAAAAACTGGACAGCCACCTGTCTGAAACGGTATAGGTCTCCTGCTTGAGCAAGGAGTGAGACTTAGAAGACCTTCAAGGTCCCTTCCAATACTGTTATTCTGTTATCTCTTGGATTTCTGATCCTCGCCTTACTCAAGGAGGGGAGGTGTCCCAGTGAAAGCTGATTTATAATATAAGGACTTGGCTAAAGGGAACAGCCACAGGATAATAGACAGGGAATCTCCTTCTTTTCCAAAAGAGAAATTTCTCTCTCTCTCTCTCTCTCTCTCTCTCTCTCTCTCTCTCTCTCTCTCTCTCTCTCTCTCTCTCTCTCTTTCTCTCTCTCTCTCTCTCTCACACACACACTTTCTGTCTCTCTCATTCATTCATTCTTTCTCTCTATCATTCTCTCTCTCTCTTTCTCTGTGTCTGTGTCTGTCTCTCATTCTCTCTCACACACACACACCACACATTATTTTATGTCTCTTTTTCTTTCTTTCTTTCTTTCTTTCTTTCTTTCTTTCTTTCTTTCTCTCTATCATTCTCTCTCTCTCTCTTTCTCTGTGTCTGTGTCTGTCTCTCATTCTCTCTCACACACACACACACCACACATTATTTTATGTCTCTTTCTTTCTTTCTTTCTTTCTTTCTTTCTTTCTTTCTTTCTTTCTTTCTTTCTCTCTCTCTCTCTCTCTCTTTCTCTCTCTCATTCTCTCTTTCTCTGTGTCTGTCTGTCTGTCTCTCATTTTCTCTCTCATTCTTTCTCTCTCTCATGCTCTCATGCTCTCTCTCTCTTTCTCTGTGTCTGTCTCTCATTCTATCTCTCTCTCTCTCACACACACACACACATTTTCTGTCTCTCTCATTCTTTCTTTCATTCTCTCATTCTCTCTGTGTGTATGTGTCTGTCTCTCGGTCTTGGTCTTGGTCTCTCTCTCCCTCTCTCTCGCTTTACCTAAAGATTTTGGAACTTCTTAAAACGCAAGCAGACTCCTAGCTAGAACAAGGGAATTTTTTGTGCCCAGGTCTCTTCCACAGAAATCCAAGGAATAATTGGAGTGTTCCATCTCCCCATCTATCAAACCTCAAAAGGCTTTGCCAGCGACTAATTTTTATGGCTTCTCTTTACAGGCTGTGCCAAAGCTTTCTTGAATCGCCACCAAGTCGCACCGGAGTCCAAATAATAGTTACTGCTAAGACAGATTCCTTATGGTTTTAAAAAAAACGATGTGCCATCCATCAAAACCAAGTTAATGGGGCAGCAAAGCTTTTAAAATGAGGCAACCAGTCTGAATTCATGTCTCTGGACACATCTCGTTCCCTGATATGATTCTCAGATGGTCATTCCAGAAAGGTACAAATTCATCTGCTTTTTCATGTTCCTCCAGCTTTATCGGTTCTGCCTGAGTTTATTGCTGGTATAAAATACTCACAGAAAGAACCGAGAATGCTTCCTTACCCTCTGGGGTACACTTATGTTCCAGTCTCCGCAGAGATAATATTACTAGGACAGAATGAGGTAGGAGGAGCAGGTGAAATGAGAAACTTAAGCGAGCCTTGGTTAAAAGCCAAGCTGTTTTCAGAAGGTTTATCCGTGCGGTCACCAAGAATCGAAAATGACTTGGTGGCACATAATTCATTCCCACCCACCCTCAAATTTTTTTTTTTTAAAAAAATCAGACTCTCCCAAAACTTAGCCAACAAATAGCATCATCACGTTTTATGGAGTGACAAGCATTAGAGGTGGTACTTAAGTATCATTAATAGCAATAGCACTTAGACTTATATACCGTTTCACAGTGCTTTTACATCCCTCTCTCTAAACGGTTTACGGAATCAGCCTCTTGCCCCTAACAATCTGGGATCCTCATTTTACCCACCTCGCAAGGATGGAAGGCTGAGTCAACCTTGAGCCTGTCAGGATCGACCTGCTGGCTGTGGGCAGAGTCAGCCGGGAATACTGCACTCTAACCGCTGTGCCACCACGACTCTGGGGGAACATTGTGGAAAGCTGGACTCTTGGTAGCACAGTGGTTGGAATGCAGTATGGCAGGCTGACTCTGCCGACAGCCAGGGGTTCGATCCTGACCGGCTCAAGGTTGACTCAGCCTTCCATCCTTCCAAGATTGGTAAAATGAGGACCAAGGTTGTTGGGGGCAAGAGGATGACTCTGTAAACCACTTAAAGAAGCACTTTGAAGTGGTATATAAGTCTAAGTGCTATTGCTATTGCTATTGCTATTGCTATTGCTATTGCTATTGCTATTGCTATTCTATTCTATTCTATTCTATTCTATTCTATTCTATTCTATTCTATTCTATTCCTAATCCTAATTCTAATCCTAATTCTACTCTACTCTACTCCTAATTCTTATTCCTATTCTATTCTTCCATTCCACATTCTATTCTATTCTATTCTATTCTATTCTATTCTATTCTATTCTATTCTATTCCTAATCCTAATTCTAATCCTAATTCTACTCTACTCTACTCCTAATTCTTATTCCTATTCTATTCTTCCATTCCATATTCTATTCTATTCTATTCTATTCTATTCTATTCTATTCTATTCTATTCTATTCTATCCTATCCTATCCTATCCTATATCCTATCCTATTCCTATTCCTACTCCTACTCCTACTCCTACTCCTACTCCTATTCCTATTCCTATTCCTAATTCTATTCTACTCTACTCCTAATTCTTATTCCTATTACTATTCTATTATTCCATTCCACTTTCTATATTCTGTTCTGTTCTATTCTTCCATTCCACATTTTATTCTATCCTATTCTATTCTATTCTATTCTATTCTATTCTATTCTATTCTATTCTATTCTATTCATATTCTGTCGTAAATACATGCCAGTTGCCAAGCGCACATTTTGATCACATGGTTACATGCTGCGACCATGGTAAGAATGAGAAACAGCCACCAGTCACTTATCCAGTACTGCATTGACTTCAAACAGTCACTAAATGGATGGTTGCAAATCCAGGACCCCCTGTAGAACACGCGCAGATGGAATACATGTGATTTGAAGAAGCTTACCTGTTAGGAGAATCGGGATCAAAGCAGGTTTTGGTGACATCCGTTATATCCGGATTGCAGCAATCCCCGCCGTCGAAGTTATACTTCTCCGAGTTGCAATCCATGTCACAAACGCCATTCTGTTTCTTCTTGTTGAAGGAAAGCTGGCGCACATGGCGGCAATCTCCCCCGTCAAAGCCAGTCAACGTATGGTTGCACTCCGGATCGCAGCTCTCGTCTCCAATCTTGCTGATTTCGCAGTTGGCCAGGATGAGGCGGTCGCGAAGGGAGGAATCGTTGATCTCCAGCACCTCTATTTCCCACGAGATGTTGTACGGGCCGAAGGCTTCGTTGAGTTGCCGGTGCTGGAACTCTATTTGTTGCTGGCTGATGGTCGGGTTGCGGTGACGGTCGTCGTAAATGTTCACCACGCGGTAACGGACCACCTTCCTGTGGCGGAAGGTCGGGATCCGGTTGTAACTGGTGATGACCTCCACATTGTCGCAAACCATTTGGCCACAAAGAGGAGGCTCCAGGCTGGTATCCAACAGGTAGCCAGAGTGGGAGGTGAACTCGGTGAGAGGAAGACGTGGGCTGTCTTTCATGGGAGACCAGTTGCTTTTCACATTCAGTAAAGTCTCCTGAAACACCAGCTGAGGTAGAGGAACATCTACTTCATGAGCCACCAGAGTCATGTCCATCAGTATCTCCTTCTGAGAACGGACCGTTCTCCAAAGACTAAAATGTTCTACGTATCCTCGGTAATTTTGGTTTAGGGCGTTGCCACCCAGCATAAGGATCTTACATTTCAAACTCAAAGGGCTGAAGATACTCCCTACCTGTTCCCTGCTAGCTGCCACCTGGGCACCGTTCACATACATCTTCATCAAACGTCCATCGTAAGTGATGGCGAGGTGAACCCATTGATTCGGAAGGTAGCTGTGGTGATCCGTGATGGTAGTGACCTTCCGGGCACGGTCGGTCTTCAGTGAGAAAAAATAGCGGGGATCTCGATTACCTTGGTCACTGATGTTGTTAATTCCCAAAACCCATCCTCGGTCCAGGGTGGTGTAAGAACATTTGTCGTATAATCCTAAGTGTCCCCAACACAAAAAAAGAAAAGAAAGGAGAAGAGAGTGAATATGAGTGAGAGCATCCCATCATGATATCATGATTCATTTGGACCAGAAGTGGTCAATCCCTGAATTCAGCCCTTGTTTCTCAGCCCTTACTTGACCCCGTCCATCACTCCAACATCCAGCCGGGAAGCTGTCTAATATTCAGCCTCACGAGAACTTTCATTAATGCCCCTTGAAGTATATGCTTAATGTCAATTAATTCAACCAAATCCTCATTATCGAACGATTCATTCGAGAAATTCTCAGAACCTTCCCCAAAATGGCAGTTCCTAGAATTCTTCCGTACAAATCCGTGCAAGAGAAAAAAACGGGAGGAATGTAAGCCTACTTATTTGTGCCCAAGAGGTAGAAGGTGTCTCATCTCACATTATCGAACACTGTATGAACAAACTACGAACATCTTACCACCTACCTTGCCGATGCAAGGAAAATGGACAGTGGGTGGGTCCTATTTATAAATACACACACCCCCCTGTATTTTTAGAGGCCTGTGCAAATAAAAATTTTTAAAAAGTGGAAGGGCCAGCTTTCTAATAATAGGGAGCTGGGTTTTTGTTTGCGGAAGAAACACTTAGCTGTGGTATTCCATACTTACAGTTGATTTTGCCACAAACCCGCTAAGTCTCATACACCGTTGAAACGAAGCCAAGATACATCTCATTACAATAACGTTCCCTAGGCTGTTTAACACCAGCTTCCCATTCCTTTTCCCTTTCCTTGTCTCGTTCTAAACTGGGCTGCCAGTGTTTGCAAAATGCCACACAACCACTGACATGATGACAAAATGCTATCGGTGTTGTGTTCTTAAAAGGAAAACAGTCAAAACCTTTGCCCGCCCGAATGGCAATGGAATCCTTGTTCGGGAATCAAATCACAGATTGAAATAAAATGAAGGCTATAGTTAAAAGAAAAATAATACCAGAAATGAATAATAACAGAGCTGGAAGGGACCTTGGAGGTCTTCTAGTCCAACCCCCTGCTCAAGCAGGAGACGCTATTCCATTTCAGACAAATGGTTGTCCGATCTCTTCTTAAAATCCTCCAGTGTTGGAGCATTCACAACTTCTGGAGGCAAATCGTTCCACTGGTTCATTGTTTCTCACTCTCAGTAAATTTCTCCTTAGTTCTAAGGAGAAATTAGCTTCTCTCCTTGATTAGTTTCCAAATGAACTTATTAGTATTATTTGTTTTATTTTGGTCGATTTGTAAAATTTAGCAGCTGCCCAGCTTACCTCATGGTAACTCTGGGCGGCTTGCAATCAAAAAAGATAAAAACTACCCTGTTTTCCCCTAAAGTAAGACATCCCCTGATAATAAGCCCAATCGGGCTTTTGAGTGCATGGAAATAAGGCCAAGCGCTTATTTCAGGGTTCAAAAAAATATAAGACAGGGTCTTATTTTTGGGAAAACACAGTAGATAGATAGATAGATAGATAGATAGATAGATAGATAGATAGATGAGAGAAAGAGAGAGAGAGAGATAGCAGATAGATAGATAACTGATAGATAGATTAGATAGATAGATAGATACCCTGTTTCCCCCAAAATAAGACATTCCCTGATAATAAGCCCAATCGGGCTTTTGAGCGCATGGAAATAAGGCCAAGCGCTTATTTCAGGTTCAAAAAAAATATAAGACAGGGTCTTATTTTGGGGAAAACACAGTAGGTAGATAGATAGATAGATAGATAGATAGATAGATAGATAGATGAGAGAGAGAGAGATAGCAGATAGATAGATAACTGATAGATAGATTAGATAGATACGATACCCTGTTTCCCCCAAAATAAGACATCTCCTGATAATAAGCCCAATCGGGCTTTTGAGCGCATGGCAGTAAGGCCAAGCGCTTATTTCAGGGTTCAAAAAAAATAGAAGACAGGTCTTATTTTCGGGGGAAACACGGTATGTAAGCTGAGTAAGTTTTTTATTGATAACTTACTCCCAAATCAGAGAACCCAAGTACAGCTACTCATCAACGAACAAACACGATTCAGCCCAAAATTTCTGTCGCTAAGCGAGGCACTTGTTACGTGAACTTTTCCCTATTTTTACGACCTTTTTCCCTATTTTTACGACCAAAATTTCTGTCGCTAAGCGAGGCACTTGTTACGTGAACTTTTCCCTATTTTTACGACCTTTCTTGCCACCGTTGTTAAGTGAATCACTGCAGTTTGTTAAGTTCTGAAGCGAATCTGGCTTCCCCATTCACTAGGCTTGCCAGAAGGTCGACAAAGGGGATCATGTGACCCCTGGGAGTCTGCAACCATTATAAATATGAGCTGCTTGCCAAGTGTCAGAATTCGGATCATGTGACCCTCGGGATGGTCCAATGGTCATAAGTGTGGAAAACAACAGTCGTAAACAGTGGTGGTATTCAGCCGGTTCGGGAGAACCGGTAATGGCGACCTGTGGGTGGACCTGCACACCCGCCCCGGCGCTATGCCATCCTATTTAGCCACATTTTCTAAGCAGTACACATGCATGCAAGCCGTGTGTATAAGCAAAAGGCCATGCGCATTAGCGAAGCGAGCATACACGCACGCGTGGTCTCACATTTTTGGTGTGCGGCGAACCGATGATACGATTATGTGAAACCCACCTCTGGCTGTAAGCTATCGTAACTTCACACGGTCACTAAATGAACTGTTGTAACTCAAGGACCACATGTAGTAAATGTATTCTAAGACGCAAAGCTCAACAGAAGCCACAACAACTTATGAACTAAAGCCAATGAACAGCTCCGAGGTGGCACCCAAGTGAGAAGGACTGGAGTGCACGATCTGGTGGGCTTCTCTATCAGAGGTTTGCCTTTCGCAAACGAGGAAAAAAAGGGTGATGGAAACACGAGTGGCGGTTACGAAGACGGAAGGGGTGGTGGGTTTCAAATTTTTTTACTACTGGTTCTGTGGGCGTGGCTTGGTGGGTGTGGCTTGGTGGGCATGGCAGTGGAAGGATACTGTAAAATCTCCATTCCCACCCCACTCCAGGGGAACGATACTGTAAAATCTCCATTCCCACCCCACTCCAGGGGAAGGTTACTGCAAAATCCCCAGAGCCTTCTCTGTGGGGGCACCTACTATCTGGAACGAGCTCCCCCCAGAGATACGGAGGATCCCGGATCTACACACCTTCCGCCGCGCCTTAAAGACCTTACTATTTCACCAGGCCGGCCTGGCCTAATTTTTCCCCCTCTTTTATAAAAGATTTTTAAAATTTTAAATATCTTTTAGTATTTTATATATTCAATTTTAAATTGGTTTTAAAAGTTTGGGGTTTTAAATTTGTCAGGGCCAAAATTATCTAATTTGATTTTATTCTATTTTAAATTTTGTATGTATGTGTTTTTATTGTTTGGCTGTGCACCGCCCTGAGTCCTTCGGGAGTAGGGCGGTATAGAAATCTAATAAAATAAAATAAAAAAATAAATAAATAAATTTCCTCCCGATCAGCTGGGACTCGGGAGGCAGAGAATAGATGGGGGCGGGGCCAGTCAGAATTTTTACTACCGGTTCTCTGAACTACTCAAAATTTCCGCTACCGGTTCGCCAGAACTGGTCAGAACCTGCTGAAAAACCCACCTCTGGACAGGACCATGTTTATATCAAACCTTCCAGGAAGAGAGATCTGGGTGGATTAGAGATAGGCCACCGGACATGTTCTGCAGAAAAACAAGGAGAGCTAATTTCCCCCTGAGTAACTTCTGGAAGTTGTCATGGCTTTCACAGCTGGGATAATCCAACCCAAGGTGACAGGTCTTAGTTATGAAAGGGGAATTTCGGTCAACAATCAAAGCTGCAGTCAAAGAGGCCCATGGACGGGGAGGAAAAAGGTTGGTGCTCCATCCTTTCTCCCTTGCATGCTTTAATCACTTAGTATCAAATTTGCCACAGAACGCTTGAAAGAGCAACAATTCTACGAGAACCTATCCGGAGCTTTCTTCTGGGCAGCAGAAAATAATTAAAAGAGACAGATTTGGGTTAACTATTTCCATGGTGCATGCGGCTGAATAAAAGTTGGGGATGACTGACCCAACGTATTGCCAAAAGTCAACAAGAGATTTCTTGGGCTGGTGGCGGCTGGTGGGTAAGAGTTAGAAACAACCCGAAGAGCAGAGAAAACTTTCTTTGGCTGGGCTCAAAACTCTCCCATCCCTTTTCTTCCAAGTGAACCTGAAACAATTCAGAAGTTGTAACCGTCAAGCAGTGGTGGGTTGCTCCCGGTTCGCACCGGTTCGCAAGAACCGGTAGTAAAACTTTGTAGTAGTTCCGAGAACCGGTAATAACATTGGCTGGCCACGCCCGTGAACCGGTCCCCGGCCCGGTCGCCACTCGCTTACTCTGCCCACCTCATCAGAGGCTTTTTTCTTAAACTTTTTAAAAACATTTTTTCTACAAAAAATGCCTTTAAAAGCCTCTGGCGATCCCAGCTGAGTTGCCTCTAAAAGTTGCTTTTAAAAGCATTTTTTTCTGCCACCTCTTAAGGTTGTAGAAAAAATGCTTTTAAAAGTTAAAAACAAAAAAGTTGGCCACGCCCACCTAGTCACATTACCCCCACTAAGCCATGCCCACAAAATAAGCCACGCCCACAGAACCGATAGTAAAAAAAATTTAGAACCCAACCCTGCCGTCAAGGGTTACACTCACTTTTTTATTCCTGCCCTTCTTGTTGCAAGAGGAGAACCTGTGGGTAGAAGGGTACCCATATCTGCCCACAGCTTTGAAGAATCCCTCCTTAACGTTTTAAAAAGTAATTCTTATAAAGCTTATTTATTTATTTATTTATTTATTTATTTTTGAATTTGTATACCGCCCTTCTCCCTGAGGACTCAGGGCGGTGAACAGCCAGATAAAAACACCAGATACAAATATTAAAACACATTTAAAAATATATATAGATTTGGCCCCGTTAATTAAAAACGATCAGCAAAACAGAACAATTAATAAAACCCTTAAAAAGAAATTAAGCCAGCCCGGCTTGTTGAAAAAAGAAAGTTTTAAGGGCACGGCGGAAGGCACTGAGGTCATGGATTCTCCTTATCTCAGGGGGCAACTGATTCCAGAGGGTGGGAGCCCCCACAGAGAAGGCCCTCCCCCTGGGGGTCACCAGCCTGCATTGTTTGGCTGATGGCACCCCGAGGAGGCCCTCTCTGTGGGAGCGCACGGGTCGGTGGGAGGTCGTCGGTGGCAGTAGGCGGTCTCGAAGATAGCTAGGCCCTATGCCATGGAGCGCTTTAAAGGTGATAACCAACACCTTGAAGCGCACCCGGAAGACCACCGGGAGCCAGTGCAGTTCACGCAGGAGTAAATAAAGTACCAATAAAGGAGAATATTTGTAGCTCAGGGTTGAAAATCATGGATTCTTTGGTTGTTTTCTTGCAGATGTTTCATGATCAAAAGTAGGTAATATCATCAGTGGTAGAAGGGAGTCAGGTGAGGAGGAGGAGGAGGAGGAGGAGGAGGAGGAGGAGGAGGAGGAGGAGGAGGAGGAGGAGGAGGAGGAGGAGGAGGAGGACGACTATGGGGTCCTTGGTGCTCTCTGAGCTTGGTGGTTTTCTTGCAGATGTTTCAGGACCCAAACTAGGTAGCATCATCAGTGCTAAGAGGGAGTTGGGTTTACAAGGGAGGAGGAGGAGGAGGAGGAGGAGGAGGAGGAGGAGGAGGAGGAGGAGGAGGAGGAGAAGGAGAAGGAGGAGGAGAAGCAAACTAATTCAATGGATCCTAACCAGTCGCTATACAATCCCCCAAAGCAAAACTGACAAATGGATCCCCTTTGCCTCTTGATTCCTCTTGAAATCATAAGAAAGCAAACACATATCTGAAAAAAAAAAGAAAATGGAAGAGGAGAGGGAGGAGAGAAAGAAGAAAGGAGAAGAAGAAGGAAGAACGTAGAAGAAAAGGAGGAAGAGAAGGATGGAGGAGGAGGAGAAGAAGGGGAAGGGAAGAAAGGTGGAGATGAAAATGAAGAAAACTTTCATCTTTGTCAACATCCATGAGTTTTCCCATCTTGTTCGTTGTGCATTGGCAATCTTGCGGCCTCCAAATATTTTAGCCTACAATTCCCACAGTTATTTGCCAATAGCTGTCCTGGCTGAGACGGATGAAAAGTCTAGAACGCGCCAGTTTAACTTATCCCTGATTTAGTTGTTCTGAAGAATTATGGGCCTTTTCAATCTCAGGAGATGTTGGGATGTTGGTAAACATTTCACAAGTCCAATCGCAGAATCCGTGGAGCGTTTCAACCCATGGAAACCAGACCTCTCAAGAACCAACTATCGTGAAGATTGAAAGAGGTTGAACGCTCTGCGTAAATTGTTGGAGAGTCGGCTGTTTGCTTTTCATTTTCTCAGCCTTATCCAAATGGTTAAAAAGGATCCTCCCCCTTGCAAATCTATACATGATTGTGCTACAGCTGAACAAAGTTGGAAGGGACCTTGGAGGTCTTCTAGTCCAACCCCCCATACCCTTTCAGACAAATGGTTGTCCTATCTCTTCTGACAAATCTCCCACAACTTCTGAAGGCAAGTGATTCCACTGATTAATTGTTGGGAAGTTTCTTCTTCCTTCTAGGTTGCTTCTCTCCTTGGTTAGTTTCCAGCTGCTGCTTCTTGTCTTGCCCTCAGGTGCTTTGGAGAAGAGGTTGATCCCCCTCTTCTCCATGTCAGCCTCTCAAATATTAGAAGACATGAGAGCAGTCTTCCAATATCATCTGCATGCCATTGTCACCTGCCTTTTAAACCATATTACAGAGAGAGAGAGAGGGAGGGAGGGAGGGAGAGAGAGAGAGAGGGAGGGAGAGGGAGAGGGAGAGAGAGAGAGAGAGAGGGGGAGAGAGGGAGAGAGAGAGAGAGAGAGAGGGAGAGGGAGAGGGAGAGAGAGAGGGAGGGAGAGAGAGAGAGAGAGAGAGAGAGAGAGGGAGAGAGAGGGAGAGAGAGAGAGAGATGGCAGAAAAGAGACTGGAAGAACTTCAGTTAATAGGGGACATTTATATCCAGAAGATCAATATAAATTGAATAAAAAAATAAATAAACCAATCTTGCAGGGGGGAAAAATCAAGAAGGAAAAGGTGATATTTGGAGCAATGGCCAATTGATTCAAGAAACTGGGGAGATGTAATTTTGAAAAGGCCGTGTCTGAAAACTCACATGAGAAGAAAATCAGGAAGGGAACGAAGGAAGGGAGGGAGGGAGGAAGAAGGAAAAGATGGGAGGGAGGGAAGAAGGAAGGAAGGGAAGAAGGAAGGAAGGAAGGAAGGAAGGAAGGAAGGAAGGAAAAGATGGGTGGGAGGGAAGAAGGAAGGGAGGAGGAAAAGATGGGAGGGAGGGAAGAAGAAAGGAAGGAAGGAAAGAAGGAAGGGAGGGAAGGAGGGAGGGAGAGGGAGGAGGAAAAGATGGGAGGAAAAGATGGGAGGGAGGGAAGAAGGAAGGAAGGAAGGAAGGAAGGAGGAAAAGATAGGAGGGAGGGAAGAAGAAAGAAAGAAAGAAAGAAAGAAAGAAAGAAAGAAAGAAAGAAAGAAAGAAAAGAAAAGAAAAAGAGGGCCTATATTCACAACTGGGTTAAGGGTAGAAGCATTTTTTTTAAAGAAAGATCCTGCACATCCTTAGAAAATTCATTCTCCACATGGGTGGCAGTCAGAGAGTGACCAGATTCCCACCAGAGAGATGCTTCTGTGGGTAGGGGGTGGGTGGGCACAGCTGTCTTTCAAAGAGATCCCTATAAGCAGAAAGATGCCTGAAACCCTGCAGGACCCCCTGCTTTTCACCCAGCAAGCAAAATATCCCAGGGGCTCCAAAATCCCCTCCAAAACTTACCTCTTTCCCTTTTTTCAACTCGGAGGATGGAGGGGGGGGGGCTGTTTATGAGCCAGGTTTATGGAGACCACCTCTCCGCCCTGCAATTGAAAACAGGCGAGCCAGCTAAGCCTGGCTTCAATCCCCCTTTTCATGCCGAAGCCAAGAGGGGCTTCAAACGTGGCCAGCAACCCCAGAGAAACGTGTGCACAACCTGATTTTTTTTTTTCTTTTTTAACACAACCTGTTTTGTTAAGGCCGGTGAGGATGCAAGAAAGAAGTTGCAAGCTGGACGTAAGCCAGCAAGCCAGCGAAATCCTCGGCAGAAACGGCTTGCAACACGCTCGGTTTCAATAATCGGTCCACAACATCGCAAAGGGTCTCGCCCCCTCATCCTCCACCCTCCCACTCCGTTTACAAAGGGTCTCCCCCGCCCAGGATGGCTCGGTTTCTCCCCCGCCCCCCAGCAACAGTTGTAAATCTCACACGGTTTTCTTTCCGCTCCCTTCTTTTCTGCTCGGAAACGCAGCTCGCCTTGGACCCCCCCCCCACCCATCCTTCCAACGCCAAGGATAATGGAAAGCAGAGGTTGGGGGGCGGGGGGGGCTGCAGGGGACGTTATAGGATGCTGCGCAGAACGCGCTCCCCTCCCCAAAAAAAACAACGCAGCATTTGAGGCAGTGGGGAAATGCAAAATTGGTTACTTACCGGTTCTGTGGGTGTGGTGGGTGGTGGTGGTGGGGGTTAATGTGACTGGGTGGGCGTGATCCCAGTCTTTGACGATGCCAGCTGAGCTGTGTGATCATCAGAGGCTTTTTTTTTTTTTTTTTTTACTTTTAAAACCATTTTTTCTACAACCTCTTCAAAGGCTCTGATGAGCGCAGTCTTTGACGATGCCAGCTGAGCCTCGTGATCATCAGAGGCTTTTTTTTTTTTTTTTTTTACTTTTCTACAACCTCTTCCGCCCGAAAAAATGCTTTTAAAAGTAAAGATGTTTTGAGATGTTAGATTTTTAATTGTCTATGGGTTTTAGTTGGGATGTTTTAAATTTTGGGCCAAAGTTGTGTAATTCTTTCAAAAAAAAAATTTAAATTTTGTATTGGAATGTTTTTTATTTTTGACTGTGCACCGTCCAGCAGGAGAAGGGCGGTATACAAATTTAATAAATAAATAAATAAATAAATAAATAAATAAATAAATAAATAAATAAATAAATGAATGAATGAATGAATGAATGAATGAATGAATAAAGCCTCTGATGATTGTGTGGCTCAGCTGGGCATGGGTGTGGGGGGGGGGGCAGGGATTTTTGCTACCAGTTCTCCGAGCCACCGGCCTCCATCGCTACCAGATTGGGTGATCTGATCCGAACCGGGAGCATTTCACCCCTGCCATAATCCCTTGTGAATGGAGCTAGCAGAGTGTTTACTGGCCGGATGCTCTTCCTGTCACCAATGAGGAGTTTTGTTCAGCAGATGTACTCTTGTTGTGCCCAGAGAGAGAAATATCTGCCTCTACCTGGGATCGAACTCACAGCCTCCTGATTGTGAGGCGAGAGCTCCACCTCTAGACCACCGCACCACTCTTGGCGACCCCTGCTATAAACTGTTTGAAAGGCACAATGAAAGATTACTTTTACAGCCCAGAGTATACCATAGGGAAAGTGTGGGGTGGGGAGAGAGAATCACAGCGTCCCACCAAATAAATACAAGAAACAACCCACTCCATATATGACTATTTCTGCTGTATTTATCCTGCCTACATTTCAAAAGCATTCAGACCACAATGGCACTGAAACAATAACTCTGTTTAATTATAGTTGCATTTTTAGTACTGCACTAAAAATATGTTTACGGCTCTCAGCAACGGAACGTGGAGGCCTATTGGTTGCATTTATTATGAATGAATGGCCTATTGATTGGGTTATGCAATTCGGTTCCTTTTTACTGCTAAAGAATATTAGATATTCAAGATGATTAGGGGACTGGAGGCTAAAATATACGATGAACGGTTGCATGAACTGGGCATGGCTAGTGTAGTGAAGAGAAGGACCAGGGGAGACATGATAGCAGTCTTGCAATACTTGAGGGGCTGCCACAGAGAGGAGGGGGTGTTCAAGCTATTCTCCAACCCACATGAAGGACAGGCTAGGAACAATGGATGGAAACTGATCAAGGAGAGATTCAACCTGGAAATAAGGAGAAATTTCCTGACAGTGAGAACAAACAACCCATGGAACAGATGTTGCCTTCAGAAGTTGTGGGAGCTTCATCACTGGAAGCTTCCAAGAAGAAACTGGGCTGAAATCTGTCAGAAAAGGTATAGAATCTCCTGCTTAGGCAAAGGGGTTGGACTAGATGACCTACAAGGTCCCTTCCAGTTCTATTCTTCTTGATTGATTCAGCCTAGAAATAAGGAGGAATTTCCTGACGGTGAGAGCAAATCAACCGATGGAACAGAAGTTGCCTTCGGAAGTTGCGGGAGCTTCATCCCTGGAGGCTTTCAAGAAGAGACTGGACTGCCATCTCTCAGAAATCGTACAGGGTCTCCGGCTTGAGCAGGGGGTTGGACTGGATGACCTACGAGGTCCCTTCCAGCTCTGTTATAGGCCTGCGACAGGTGGTATATAAACTTTGGAAGAAAGCCTCAGCAACGAGCAGAAGCCACATTCCTGATAACATCACGCGCTTCAGAATGGGCCGAATCTGGTCCTGTTTTCACGGCCATTCATCTTACCACTCTGAAGGCTTTAGGGCCGAGGTGTATGATCCCGCCACTTGTGACTGTGTGTGTGTGTGTGTGTGTGTTTGTTTGTGTGTGTAGGGGCAGGGGGTGATCTCAGTATACCTTGCCTCCTCTCTGCAAACAGCTCGGTCTCAAGGCACAAAGGAAGGATGGGAAAAAAATCAAAGTTATCAGACGCCTTCTCTTTGCTTTGTCAAGCTTACGGCAAACAGAGGACAACTTTCGCAAGATATCGCGGGGGAGAGCGAAAAAAAAAAAAACAACGGCATCAAGGACAGAAAGATAGAAAAGAGAAGGGACCCAGAAGAGGACGATAAGGTAAGTCAACAGCAAACAAGGGAAGCAAAGTCAACGATTCAGGTGTTTGCATCAGAAAAACAGGATAACAGCTCTAACTGGCCGAAAGTGGGGGAAGGAAAGCGTTATCATTTCACGGGGTTTTTTTAAGATTAAGGCTAGCTGCCCATCATCCCAGCACGTTGCAATCTTTCTCTCTCTCTCTCTTGGTTTCCCCAAAGTTTCTTTGGTCTCAGAAACAAACAACAACCCAAAAAAAACAGACACACCATTCGGCTTCTGTTATCGCGCTCTTTCAAATTTCGCAGGGAGGGCTTTGAAGCTTCGATATCACAGCAAGGTCACAAATTATTCTGGCCTTGCTGTCCACTCTTGTAGACCTTCCGGCCCTGTCCCATCGTTCTGCTACGAAACCAACAAACACACCTACAATGCAAGAAGCTCCCCGCACCTTTGTCGTTTGGGGATTGCATGCCAAGGGGAGGGAGGGAGGGAGGGGGAGGGAGGGAAAGGAAGATCCTGCACAGCACTAGCAAAGGGTTGTTGTTTTTTTTTGTCCCAGCTCTCCATCATCCTTATTTATTTACTTATTTTATTTATTTATTTTAATTTAATTTGTATACCGCCCTTCTCCCAAAAGGGACTCAGGGCGGTGAACAGCCAAAATTAAAATACATACAATACAAAAGTTAAGATAATTAAAAGAGATTAAATCTATCGGCCTCCCAATTTAAAACCCCAAGTCTGTAAAATTTAAAAATCCCATTAAAAAACCATTTAGGCTAGGCCGGCTTGCTGGGATAAATAAGTCTTCAGGGCCTTACGGAAGGTCCGGAGGTCAGGGATCAATCGTATTCCAGGGGGTAGCTCATTCCACAGGGCGGGTGCCCCCACAGAGAAGGCTCTCTCCCTGGGGGCCGCCAGCTGACATTGCTTGACCGACGGCATCCTGAGGAGGCCCTCTCTGTGAGAGCGTATTGGCCGGTGGGAGGTTATCAGGGTCCTTCGCAGGCAGATGTTTGCATAATGAAAGGAGGAGATGTTTGCTAACATTTCCTTCTGCTTTGGAAACACCAGCGTTATCTGTTATCATTCTGCCATCACTCTGCTAAACAAATAATTCCCTCAACGCTGTCGAACTAGTTACTAAGTCTGCATTACTGTTACTATTAATCCAGTGGTGGGTTGCCCCCCCCCGGTTCAGACCGGTTCGCAAGAACCGGTAGTAAAACCGTCGAGAGGCTCCACCCACCGCCCCGGATGTCGTCATAGGTGATCTGCGCATGTGCAAAAGCTTCCTGTTGTGAACCGGTAGAAAAGGTAAGTAGAACACATCCCTGTATTAAACTTCTCATCGTTCCTATCACTCATCTCTTCCCACTTATGACTGTATGACTGTAACTTTGTTGCTGGTATCCTTAAGATTTATATTGACTGTTTCCCTATGACTATCATTAAGTGTTGTACCTTATGATTCTTGACGAATGTATCTTGTCTTTTATGTACACTGAGAGCGTATGCACCAAAGACAAATTCCTTATGTGTCCAATCACACTTGGCCAATAAAGAATTCCATTCCATTCCATTCCATCCCATCCCATCCCATCCCATCCCATCCCATCCCATCCCATCCTATCCTATCCTATCCTATCCTTACGATTTATATTGATATTGTTTCCTAGTATGATTTGATTGCTTATTTGTTCCCTAGGACTATCATTAAGTGTTGTACCTTATGATTCTTGACGAATGTATCTTGTCTTTTATGTACACCAAGAGCCTATGCACCAAAGACCGATTCCTTGTGTGTCCAATCACACTTGGCCAATAAAGAATTCTATTCTATTCTATTCTGAACCTCTGATTGGTTCAGAATTAGGAAAAGAGTCCGGCAAGGCTGTGTACTGCCGCCCCGCCTATTTAACTTATATGCAGAGCACATCATGAGAAAGGCGGGGCTAGATGAATCAAAAGTTGGAATTAAGATTGCTGGGAGAAATATCAACAACCTCAGATATGCAGATGATACCACTCTAATGGCAAAAAGTGAAGAGGAACTAAGCCCCTAAAAGGAGAGAAAGACTGGATGGAAACTAATCAAGGAGAGAACCCACTTAGACTTAAGGAGAAATTTCCTGACAGTGAGAACAATCAATGAGTGGAACAGCTTGCCTCCAGAAGCTGTGGGTGCTCCATCATTGGAGGTCTTCAAGAAAAGGCTGGACAGCTATTTATCCGGAATGATAGGGTCTCCTGTTTGAGGAAGAGATTGGACTAGAAGACTCCCAAGATCCATTCCAATTCCGTTATTCTGCTGGGTTTAATCAGGTCAGAAGTTGCCTTTAGAAGTGGGCTACATTTAAGGATGAAGATCCTAAGGATATCCCCAAGGATTGAAAAACCTTCATCTGCTTAACTTTCCCAAAACGAAGAGGTTTTTGGAATACCCAAACATGCCTGAGAAGAAGCTGCTGTTGGATTTTCTAGAGAGCAGCTAGAAACAGATCTCATCAGCTAGCATGTAGCATCTCATCGCTAGACAAGAGCTAGCAGCAAATTTGGCTAGTGAATTAGTGTAAATAATAAATAAATAAATAAATTAGTCCATTCTCTTGGCTTTCAAGATGCCTTGAACCCTAATTCAGCAAGGAAAGCCTTCGTTCAAACCACGGATTAAGACGAGGAGGAGGAGGCAGCCTTTAGCCCTAACCAAGATTAACACTAGTCATGTCTAGCTTGTGATGTGAACCCCAACGCTGGTTCTTGAGCCCTGGTGGCACGGTGGTTAGAATGCAGTATTGCAGGCTAACTCACTGTTCACTGCCTGCAATTCGATTCTGACCGGCTCAAGGTTGACTCAGCCTTCCATCCTTCCGAGGTGGATAAAATGAGGACCCAGATGGTTGGGGGCGATAGGCTGACCCTGTAAACCGCTTAGAGAGGGCTGTAACGCACTGTGAAGCAGAATATAAGTCTAAATGCTACTTCTGTTGCTTGCTTGCTTGCTTCCTACCCTACTTTTCTTCTTTCTCTCCCTCCCTTTTCTCCTTCCTTCCTTCCTTCCTTCCTTCCTTCCTTCCTTCCTTCCTACCACAGCTCAAGGTTGACTCAGCCTTCCATCCTTCCGAGGTGAGTAAAATGAGGACCCAGATTGTTGGGGACAAGAGGCTGACTCTGTAAACTGCTTAGAGAGGGCCGTAAAAGCACTCTGAAGCGATATATATATAAGCCTAAGGGCTATTGCTACTTAGCTCATGTAGTTCCAAATATTGTAGGGACCCAAGCACTGAACCTGAACCTTGGGGGTAGGGGGGACAAAGTTTGACCTCAGCTGCTGCAGCAACTTAATTCATTCAGGCTTCCACCCAAACACACACCCGTATTCGCCCGCTGCTCCTCGGCTTTGCTACAGACAGCAGCTGATATTCCCCAAAGTCACGAAGTTGCAAAATAACTGCGCCGGGAGAGGAGGCCGTGTGAAAATTGGCAGCCCCTCGCACCAAAGGCCACCTACTCTCAGAGACAAGGATGACCCAGAGCAAGTTAGAGGCCCTCGTTTAATAGTATTGTAAAATTAACTGTTTGGAAAAAAAAGAAAGAAAAGAAAAGCAGGCTGTACATCCACACCCACACACCACGGGCGCTGCAGCTGACGGTGATGTCAGGACATTTCCATTTCAGAGGAGCAGGAGAGCAAGCTCGTGAAAGTTTCGAGTAGAGGGAGCGGGATTTTTTTTTTTCTTCTTTGATTCGCTGTCACCTGGAAGCGAGGCAAACCTTCCCCAATCTGTTTTGTTTCATTCAGCTTTCCTTCCTTGAAAGATGCTTCCAAGAATGGCCCCGACTTTGAGGCTGGATCCTGGGAACCTCTGAAGGATTCAGAGATTCGACTCCAGGGGTGAAATGCTCCCGGTTCGGACCGGATCGCCCGATCCGGTAGCGATGGAGGCGGGTGGTTCGGAGAACTGGTAGCTAAAATCCCCACCCACCCCCATGCCCAGCTGAGCCGCACAATCATCAGAAGCTTTTTTTTTTTTTTTACTTTTAAAAGCATTTTTTCTACAACCTCTTTGCAAAAAAAAAAATGCTTTTAAAAGTTAAAAAAAAAAGCCTCTGATGATCATGCAGCTCGTCAAAGGCATTTAAAAGAAAAAAACCCCTTTTTTTCTTTTAAATGCTCTGACGATCCCAGCTGAGTTCCCTGATCGGCAGAGGCTTTTTTCTGCCGATCAGGGAACTCAGCTGGGATCGTTAGAGCATTTAAAAGAAAACAAGAGGTTTTTTTTCTTTTAAATGTTCTGACGATCCTTGCTGAGTTCCCTGATCGGCAGAGGCTTTTTTTCTGCCATCAGGGAACTCAGCTGGGATCATCAGAGCCTTTTGAAAACATTTTTTACAACCTCTTTGAGGTTGTAGAAAAAATGGTTTTAAAAGTAAAAAAAAAAAAATTGGCCACGCCCACCTAGTCACATTTCCCCTACCGCCACCAAGCCATGCCCACAGAACCAGTAGTAAAAAATTTTAGATTTCACCCCTGTTCCACGCACTTTGTGGAAAGGATGGCCCACAATTTTGCTCCACCAGCTGGGGAAAGAAAGGTATGGGGATTGATTTGAAATTGACCACTGCATCCGACTCAGAGTCTCTTTCTCTCTCCCTCTCTCCCTCTCTCCCTCTCTCTCTCTCTCTCTCTCTCTCTCTCTCTCTGTCTCTCTGTCTCTCTGTCTCTCTCTTTACTACTTTTTAAAAGCCGGCTTGTCATATCTCAAGTCGCAGGAACAGAAAGCAACTTGGTCACCCTGAGTCAGACGATGGAAAGGTCTGATAAAAAGTGTCTCTAATTGGAAGCAGTTTTACAAGGAATCAAGGAAGCCACTTTGCCAAAGGAGACCAGCTGCTCGGTCTTGGATCTCTCTCTCTCTCTCTCTCTCTCTCTCTCTCTCTCTCTCTCTCTCTCTCTCTCTCTCTCTCTCTCTCTCTGGGTTCGCCCCCAAGTAGCTCCTAATTTAGGATCTACTCTGCCACCCTCTCCGAGCAACCTGCCTGCTCGGGAACCTCTTAGCAAAGGCAGCGGATTCTGGATTGGCGGGCCCACCGTGGATCTGGATGAGAAGGGAGTGGGGGAGAGAGCCTCCCCCTTGGCGAAGGCTAGACTCGCTCCTTGGCAGAAGCCCAAACGTTTCTACATCCAGCCAAACCTGGCTCGGCCTCAATTTTTCTCCCGCCCTGCGAGGAACAGGGAGAGCAAAGAGACCTTCAACGCCTCTCAACTTTCAACGGAGGGGTAGGGGTGGGATGGGGGGGACAAGGAAAAGCCAGGAACCAAGCAGGAGGCACAGCCCAGGGACCCATCTAAGCCAGAGGGTGGGAGAAGAGTATGCTGGGGGTGGGACGACGACCCCCAACTCGGTCAGTGTTGCCTGGGGATCAGGAGGGGACCTTGACTCTGTTGGTTCTCCAAAAGCATGGAGAGTGGGAAGTGGTGTATAAAGCAGGACTCTCTGCCCCCCAAGAGAAAAAAAGGGGAGCCCCCTTTTTTGAGGTTGTTGTTTTGCTGCTTCCCACCACTGGGTGAGGGGAGACAGTTCTTCTTTTAGGTCAAGTCTAGGGCATTGAGATAAAGACTCACCCAGCAAGCCAGCCTGGTTGTGGGATGTCTCTTGCAGCAGAGGTGAGGAGATGCAAAGCAATCCTAGGCTCTAGCAACAAAAGAGCCCATTGGGGATGGGTGGCCAATGTATATTGATTGATTGATTGATTGATTGATTGATTATTTCCAGGCTCCAGCAACTGGACTCTACTGGATTTGTTGGTTAGACAACAAATATTCATTAATTAAGTAATTATTCTTAGGCTTTGGCAACTGGGCTCCACTGGAGTTGGGTGGCCCAAAAATATTAATCAATCAATCAATCAAATTATTCCTAGATTCTAGCAGCGGGACTCCACTGGATTTGTTAGCTGGCCAACAAATATTCATTAATTACGTAATTATTCTTAGGCTTTAGCAATTGGGCTCCACTGGAGTTGGGCGGCCCAAAAAATATTAATTAATTGATTATAATTAATTAATTATTCCTAGGTTCTAGCAACGGGACTCCACTGGATTTGTTGGTTAGCCAACAAATATTCATTAATTAAGTAATTATTCTTAGGCTTTAGCAACTGGGCTCCACTGGAATTGGGCGGCCCAAAAATATTAATCAATCAATCAATCAATCAATCAAATTATTCCTAGATTCTAGCAATGGGACTCCACTGGATTTGTTGGTTGGCCAACAAATATTCATTAATTAAGTAATTATTCTTAGGCTTTAGCAACTGGGCTCCACTGGAGTTGGGCGGCCCAAAAAATATTAATTAATTGATTATAATTAATTAATTAATTATTCCTAGGTTCTAGCAACGGGACTCCACTGGATTTGTTGGTTGGCCAACAAATATTCATTAACTAAGTAATTATTCTTAGACTGTAGTGACTAGACTCCACTGGGGTTGGGTGGCCAATAAATATTAATTGATTAATTAATTATTCCTAGTCTCTAGCAGCTAGACTCCACTGGATTTGTTGGTTGGCCAAGAAATATCAATTAATTAATTAATTACTCTTAGACTTTAGCGACTAGACTCGCCTGGGGTTGGGTAGTCAATAAATATTAATTAATTAATTTAATTAATTCCTAGGCTCTAGCAGTTAGACTCCACAGTATTTGTTGGCTAGCCAAGACTCGCCTGGGGTTGATATTAATTAATTAATGGAAGGGTGGGAGCGGGGCAAGGAAAGGAAGAGGGGAAAACAGCTTCTATTGTGACTATATTTTTGCTCATTTGTCACTTCAAAGCAGCAAACCCCTCCCGCAGGAAAAAAAATGCAGCTGGTGACCACTACTCCCATCATCCCCCTCTCAATGCAAGTATGGTGTGATAAGGGGCCTGGAGGTAATGACCTTGAACCAGTCTCCTCTTCCTCTTCCTCCTCCTCCTCCTCCTCCTCCTCCTCTCTCTCCCCTCCCCCTCTCTCTCCTCCCCAGCACACGTTACAAGGTGATGTTGAAAAATAGGTGGAAGAATAGGAGGGATGCAAGCCAACCAACCAACCAACCAACCCAGCCAACAAATAAAACGTTCCTAATAACACCAAAAGAATAAAGCCATTCCTGATCTATGGAGCATTTCAGAAATCTCTGTGTCTGTCACCAGTTTTCTAACTATCCTTCAAATAGCCAGGAAGAGCATGGGAGTCTTTTAAAAGAAGCACTGCATGGACAGACGGATGGATGGATGGATGGATGGATGGATGGGACAGGAGGAGGGTTGAGTTTGGCAAGGACCAACTTGTTCAGTGGCCTTGCCGAATTTGAACCCAAGCTTCTTCAAAGGAGCGCCTCTTAATTACAGTGGGTCTCTGGAGCAAGAGAAGGAAGCTAGGAGACTTTGCCCAACTAATTGTCAGAAGCAGAACCATCCCATCTTGAAGACCCAGCTCTGCGGGGTTGGTGTAGGGATATCAAAGGAGAGGGGTCCCTGGTGCTCTCTGAGCTTAGTGGTTTTTCTTGCAGGCAAGTTTCATGACCGAAACTGTGTAACCAACTAGGACTGGCACTGATGATGCTACCTAGTTTGGGTCATGAAACTTCTCTGCAAGAAAACCCCCAAGCTCAGAGGGCACCAAGGATCCCATAGTTCTCCTCCTCCTCCTCCTCCTCCTCCTCCTCCTCCTCCCCCCCCCTGTAAACCCAACTCCCTCTTAGCACTGATGATGCTACCAATTTTGGGTCCTGAAACATCTGCAAGAAAACCCCAAGCTCGGAGAGCATCAAGGACTCCACAGTTGTCCTCCTCCTCCTCCTCCTCCTCCTCCTCCTCCTCCTCCTCCCCCCCCCCTGTAAACCCAACTCCCTCTTAGCACTGATGATGCTACCAATTTTGGGTCCTGAAACATCTGCAAGAAAACCCCAAGCTCAGAGACCATCAAGGATTCCACAGTTGTTCTCCTCCTCCTCCTCCTCCTCCTCCTCCTCCTCCTCCTCCTCCTCCTCCTCCTCCTCCTCCTCCTCCTCTTCTACCCCTGTAAACCCAACTCCCTCTTAGCACTGATGATGCTACCAATTTTGGGTCCTGAAACATCTGCAAGAAAACCCCAAGCTCGGAGAGCATCAAGGACTCCACAGTTGTCCTCCTCCTCCTCCTCCTCCTCCTCCTCCTCCTCCTCCTCCTCCTCCTCCTCCTCCTCCTCCTCCTCCTCTTCTACCCCTGTAAACCCAATTCCCTCTTAGCACTGATGATGCTACCAATTTTGGGTCCTGAAACATCTGCAAGAAAACCCCAATCTCGGAGACCATCAAGGACCCCATAGTCATCGTCCTCCTCCTCCTCCTCCTCCTCCTCCTCCTCCTCCTCCTCCTCCCCCCCCCCCCGTAAACCCAACTCCCTTCTAGCACTGATGATGCTACCAATTTTGGGTCCTGAAACATCTGCAAGAAAACCCCATGCTCGGAGAGCATCAAGGACTCCACAGTTGTCCTCCTCCTCCTCCTCCTCCTCCTCCTCCTCCTCCTCCTCCTCCTCCTCCTCCCCCCCCCCGTAAACCCAACTCCCTCTTAGCACTGATGATGCTACTGACTCATGGAAAGCCTGCAAGAAAACCACAAAGCTCAGAGATCACCAAGGACCTCTGGTTTCAACCCTGAGCTACAAATATTCTCCTTTTACTGATATCAAAGGAGACTCCAAGAACTCTGGCCAGCTTCAGGATTCAACCCCATTCTTCCAACTGGTCCAATTCAGGGCAGCCCTTCAATTGCGATGCTTAGCACACCCAGGCAAGCCTTCCCTGGAAGGGAGGTGGGTGGGTGGCAGGGTCAGCCAATCCTTCAATCCCCTCTCCCCCCACTTTTTATTTATTTGGCAACTCCCCAGCCTTCCCTTCTTCAACCACCCAAATAAAGAGAAGGAGGTTGGTGGAAGGAAACAAGCGCTTTCGCCTGGCAGCAAGAGACTTTACAGTCGCTAAATTGGAAGGAATTTCAAAAATGCTTAAAAAAAAAACCTGTCTGCATATGTTTATGCTTAAATCGCTGCCCCAGCACTAAGAGCCAGGCTGTGTCTTATCCCTCAAAAAAGGTGTTCTCCGGAGGTGGAGCCCAGCACCCATCATCCCCAGCCCGTTTAAGAGACAGCAGGAAAGGAACGGGAAGGCGTATGAAGGCGGGAAGTGGGGAGGGGGCAGAGGAAAACTAATGCTGACAACAGAAGCCACGATTGGTGGGGGGGGGGATCGTAAACCTCCCCCCTCCGTAATGACTTGGTTGATTTGAGGTTAGGATGCCAAGCGAGGTTTTCTTGGTGTGGGGAAGGGGGGGGGCTCTGACTAGATTGATTAGCCTGACTAGGTGGCTCAGTGGCTAAGACGCTGAGCTTGTCGATCAGAAAGGTCGGGAGTTCGGCGGTTCGAAACCCTGGTACAGGTCTCCTGCGCGAGCAGGGGGTTGGACTAGATGACCTCCAAGGTCCCTTCCATCTCTGGTACTGTGACTGACAGCTACCTGCCCCCAGCCGCCATGCGCGCAACCCGCGGATCGACTCCGGAACACCATTAAAAGTTCCCCTTGCGAAGGTTAACCACAATTGTCAAGCTGTTTTGACAAAAAGCCACACTCACACATCCAGAGGAAAGCAAGCCACACGGCAGGGCTGGTAGCGAAAGGTTTCTGCGGATCGCTTGAACCTCGCAAGGGGGAACCGGGGTGTGTGTGTGGGGGGGTGGAGGCACCCCAAGCCAAATCTCGAAGGTCCCTCCATCCCCTCTCCCTCCCCCCATCACCCTCCCCTCCCCACCCCTCCTTCATCAGCCTTTATGTGTATTTCTCTTTAGCCAGGTTCCTCCTACGTAAACCAAGATTTTTAGTTCAATGAAATCACAATCCTCTAGTTTCTAGGCTTTTTTCAGGCATCCAGCAAGCACCCTGCTGCCCATTGGGAGACTAAGGAGACTAAGATAGATCTATTTTGGACTTATTAGTCCTCATCAGTTAGCCACACCCTCATCTCATGTATCCTCCTTGTAAAGGTACAGTATTTGTTTTTTCTTTTCTTTTCGTAGGGCTTTATGTGTATTTCTCTTTAGCCAGGTTCTTCCTACGTAAACCAAGATTTTTATGCAGCCCTAGTTCAGTGAAATCCCAATCCATTAGTTTCTAGGCTTTTTTCAGGCAGCCAGCAAGCACCCTGCTGCTCATTGGGAGACTAAGATAGATCTATTTCGGACTTCTTACTCCTCATCAGTTAGCCACACCCTCATCTCATGTATCCTCCCTGTAAAGGTACAGTATTTGTTTTTTTCTTTTCGTAGGGCTTTATGTGTATTTCTCTTTAGCCGGGTTCCTCCTACCTAAACCAAGATTTTTATGCAGCCCTAGTTCAGTGAAATCACACTAGTCTCCTTAGTCTCCCAATGGGCAGCAGGATGCTTGCTGCCTGCCTGAAAAAAACCTAGGAACCAGCGGATTATGATTTCATTGAACTAGGGCTAGTTTAGGAATTCACGGGGAGGGGAGGGAGGCTCTCCCAAACTTAACTTGACGCCAATAAGGGGTGAAAAATGAGGGTTGAGGGTTTATTTTATTTTATTTTAATTTTTTAATTTTTCCCTCTCCTCTCCCCGCCCAGGAAAGAGGCGCGCGCGATCTTGTGCGTCATTGGATGCAGGAGCCAAGCTCCCGCGGTTCCCCGGCGCTGACTCCCGTTGGGCGCATGCAGACGTGCCCCCGAGGCCAATCGGTGTCCTTGGAAACGGGGGAAAGGGGGGGTGTCCCCAAGGATGGGCGACGGAAATCCCCCAGCTGCCGCTACGGGGTCCCGGGCAAGGAGGCGAAAGGGGCTCCCTGCGTTTCTTTTCCTCCCCTTCCTTCCTTCCTTCCTTCCTTCCTTCCCTCTCCATCCCTTCCCGGTTGGGAGATAGATAGATAGATAGATAGATAGATAGATAGATAGATAGATAGATAGATAGATAGATAGATAGATAGATAGATAGATAGATATTCCTAGCCTCGCTCCTTCCTCCGGGCTGCAGATTCAAAGCTGCTAAC
The DNA here is from genome assembly GCF_059756535.1 of Pantherophis guttatus. Lineage (NCBI taxonomy): Eukaryota > Metazoa > Chordata > Lepidosauria > Squamata > Colubridae > Pantherophis > Pantherophis guttatus. Next base: position 8,741,002 of record NC_142078.1, read on the forward strand.
TCCCCGGAGTCGCAAAGGCGAGGAGCATCGGAGGTGTAAACGGCCAACTAAAGGAAAGGGAGCCCAGAGCCAGACGCATCGGCTCGGCAAATCCACTCCCCGCGTGGTGGGAAAACGGGCGGAGAGACGTTCGCGGGGGTCTCTCCGACTCATTCACAAAAAAATAACCAGACAAGCCAGGGCGTGTGTACGTCGAGACACAACACCACGTGGCTGTGTTGTTGTTGTTGTTATTGTCGCCGCCGCCGCTCCCTGGCAATGCCACCCGCGTCCCCTTCCCACGCCGAGACCCCGCTCGGGACCACCCCACCCACCGCCCCGCGCGCGTCTCTTCGGCGGCCGCCAAGGAGCCACCGTCCCCAAACCGAGAGAAGCGCCCGGGCGCAGCTGCCATCCCCAACCGTGCGCCCGCCAAATTGGAGCAGCGCCGAAAGGACACAGCCCCTCGCACCCCCCCCCCCGTCGCACGCCTCGCTCTGTCATCCCCAACCTTGCGCCCGCCAAACTTCGGGCAGTGCCAAATCTCTCTCTCCCTCCCTCCTTCCCTTTCTCTCTCTCTCTCTCCCCCTCAGTCTCTCTCCCTCCCTCCCTCCCTCTTTCTCTCCCTCCCTCCCTCTTTCTCCCTCTCTCTTTCTCTCTCCCTCTCTCCCTCCCTCTCTTCCTCTCTCTCTCCCCCTTCCCTCTCTCTCCCTTTCTCTCTCTGTCTCTCTTTCTCTCTCCCTCCCTCCCTCTGTCTTTCTCCCTCCCTCCCTCTCTCTGTCTCTTTCTGTGTCTCCCTCCCTCCCTCTCTCTCCCTTTCTCTCTGTGTCTCTCTTTCTCCCTCTCTCTGTCTCTCTCTGTGTCTCTCTCTTTCTCCCTCCCTCCCTCTCTCTCCCTCTCTCCCTCTGTCTTTCTCCCTCCCTCCCTCTCTCTGTCTCTCTCTCTGTGTCTCTCCCTCTCTCCCTCTGTCTCTCTCCCTCCCTCCCTCTCTCTGTCTCTCTCTTTCTCCCTCCCTCCTTCCCTCTCTCTCTCCCTCTTTCTCTGTGTCTCTCTCTCACACACAAACACGCCTTCCTTGTCATCCCCAACCGTGCGCCCGCCAAACTTCATCCAGCGCCAAAAGGACCCCCCCCCCCTCGCCCGCGCGCTTCCCCTGTCATTCCCCAACCGTGCGCCCTCCAAACTTCGGCCAGCGCCAAACGGGGCCACCCCTCTTTCCTTTCCCCTTTCTTACCTGCGATCACAGCCGGCGCCTTCTGGCCCCCTTCGGGCCGCAACCAAGCCTGGACGGTGAAAGCATCCCGGGGTATCTCCAGCTCCGCCTTCAAGCGCAGCTGCTCGCCCTGGCCTCGGAAATAAAACGCCCTGCTCGGTGGGGTCAGGGGCCGGCGACCCTCGTTTGGTCCCTGGGCTTCGTCCTGAGCTCGCCTCCTCCGCCGGGGGACCCGGGGCGCTTCCAAAGCTCCGGCCGCCGAAATGGAAGAAGAGCGCCTACCCCGGGCTAACCGTGTGGCGCAGGTGCCCGGCGCGGGGTAACGCCAGAAGAGCGCTTGGTGCCGCTGCTGGTGGTGCTGTTGGCGCCGGGTGGCTCGCCTCGCCCGCCGGGAGCGCTCCTCCAGCCCGCATTCGGCGCCCCCGCCGGGGCTCCCGTGGCCGCCGGTGGCGTGGGCTGCCGCCGCCGCCGCCGCCGCGCACACGACCGCGAGAGGCAGGAGCAGGAGAGCCCAGCGCCGCATCGCCGCGCGTGCTTTCGCCCGCGGCTGCCTTGGCGAGCGCTCGCGCGGGCTGCCAGTTTGCGAGCTCCTCCTCGCGGCTTTTTTCTTTTCTTTTCTTTCTTTTTTTTTTCTCTCTCTCTCTCTCCCCTTCTTCTTCTTTTTCTTCTTCTTCTTTTTCTTTTTGGGTTTCTTTTGCTCGCTCTCGGGACTTCTCTCCCCGGCTCCTCTCCTCTCCTCTCCTCTCCTTCGCCCTTGTTGGCGACTCGCGCTTTTTATAACCCTTCTCCCTTGCCTTCTCTCTCTCTCTCTCTCTCTCTCTCTCTCTCTCCCTCTTTTTTTTTTCTCTCTCTCTCTCTTGCCTCCCCCCCCACCACCACAGCCGAGCGTCTTTCTCCCACCCGCACGCACGCACACACACACACACACACACACAAACACACCCCTCCGGCTTCGCGATTTCTTTTTTTCTTTTTCTTTTTTTTTTCCCCCTCTTCACCCACCCTTCTCAAAATAAAATGAAATTTAACCGCCTCTCTTTCGCGGCCCCCCGTTGGCTCCCCCTGAACCAGCAACAGCCACTCAAAGAGTCCGGCGCGCGCGTGAGATGCTCCGATTCATTTCATTTATTCTCTCTCTCTCTCTCTCTCTCTCCCTCTCCCTCTTCTTGTCCCGCTCCTTCCCTCTCCCGCTCCCTCTTTCTCCTTCTCCCTCACTCACTCCCTTCCCCTCCCTCTCTCTCTCTCTCTCCTTCTCCCTCCCTCCCTTTCCCTCTCTTTCTCCCACCCCTCCCTCTCTCCCCCTCTTTCTCTTTCCCCAACCCACCCTCTCTCTCATTCCCTCTCTTCTTCTCTCTCCCTCTCTCTCCCTCTCCCTTTCTCCTCCCTCCCTCTTCTTCTCCCTCTCCCTCTCCTCCCTCCCTTTTCCCCTCTTTCCCTTCCCCCCTCCCACCCTCTCCTTCTCCCTCTCTCCCCCCTCTCCCTCCTTCCCCCTCCCTCCCTCTCTCCCCCTCTCTTTCTTTCCCAAACCCACCCTCTCTCTCTCCTTCTCCCTCCCTCCCTTTCCCTCTCTTTCTCCCACCCCCTCCCTCTCTCCCCCTCTTTCTCTTTCCCCAACCCACCCTCTCTCTCATTCCCTCTCTTCTTCTCTCTCCCTCTCTCTCCCTCTCCCTTTCTCCTCCCTCCCTCTTCTTCTCCCTCCCTCTCCTCCCTCCCTTTTCCCCTCTTTCCCTTCCCCCCTCCCACCCTCTCCTTCTCCCTCTCTTCCCCCTCTCCCTCTCTCTTTCTCCTTCCCCCTCCCTCCCTCTCTCCCCCTCTCTTTCTTTCCCAAACCCACCCTCTCTCTCTCCTTCTCACCCACTCTCTCTCTTCTTCTCTCCCCCTCTCCCTCTCCCTCCCTCCCTTTCCCTCTCTTTCTCCTTCCCCCTCCCACCCTCTCCTTCTCCTTCTCTCCCCCTTCTCACCCACTCTCTCTTCTTCTCTCTCCCTCTCTCTCCCTCTCCCTTTCTCCTTCCTCCCTCTCTTCTTCTCCTTCTCCCTCCCTTTTCCCCTCTTTCCCTTCCCCCCTCCCACCCTCTCCTTCTCCCTCTCTCCCCCTCTCCCTCTCTCTCTCTTTCTCCTTCCCCCTCCCTCCCTCTCTCCCCCTCTCTTTCTCTTTCCCAAACCCACCCTCTCTCTCTCCTTCTCACCCACTCTCTCTCTTCTTCTCTCTCCCCCTCTCCCTTTCTCCTTCCTCCCTCTCTTCTTCTCCATCTCCCCCTCCCACCCTCTCCTTCTCTCCTTCTCCCTCCCTCCCTCCCTTTCCCTCTCTTTCTCCTTCCCCCTCCCACCCTCTCCTTCTCCTTCTCTCCCCCTTCTCACCCACTCTCTCTTCTTCTCTCTCCCCCTCTCCCTTTTTCTCCTTCCCACTCCCTCCCTCTCTTCTTCTCCCTCCCTGCCCCCCCTCTCTCATTCTCTCAGCTTCCCCCCCCATCATCTTCATCAGCTCCCCTCCCTCTTTTCTTTCCCACTTAAATGAAAGAAAAGAGAGAAAGGTAGACAAGAGGATGAGTGAATAAGAAATTGCTGGCCAGGTCCTGTTCTTTTTTTGGGGGGGGGGGAGAGATTTCTTTCCACCCCCACCCCACCAAAAAAAAAAAAAAGGAGGAAGATACCCACCCAGCAAAGAGAAATGACTAATCCATCACTTTGGAGAAAACGGTGGGAAGGGAGGGGGGAGGGATTAGAAAAAGAAGAGCCAGATTAAAGTCTTCGGGCCCCATCCTCACTTGGGACGGCTTTTATTCCGAGAGAAATTCAAATTGGAGGAGGAGGAGGAGGAGGAGGAGGAGGAGGAGGAGGAGGAGGAGGAGGAGGAGGAGAAGGAGAAGGAGAAGAAGAAGAAGAAGAAGAAGAAGAAGAAGAAGAAGAAGAAGAAGAAGAAGAAGAAGAAGAAGAAGAAGAAGAAAAGTTCCCTTGTAACATTTCACCTCCACCTCTGTTTTGAGATCCTTCCAAAGCTCATATTCTTGGCCCCCAAGAATTGCCCTCACTTTGGATGGACCACACCCCCTCCCCAGTGCTGGTACGAGCTCCCTCCCCCCCCCCTTTTTAAATTTTTATTGTCCCACAGCAAGTAAAAAAAGTCTTGAAACTTGACACCCATATATTTTTTAAAGTTAAAAAAAAAAGTGCTTTCTCTTTCTTTCCTTCTTCCCTGCCTCTCTCTGCCTTAATTTTTCTTCTTCCCCTCTTCTTCCCTCCAAAGTTATGCAATTGCCAGTCTGACACACAGACACACACACACACACACACACACACACACACACACACAGAGAGAGACGTAAGTCTTTGAGGGTGGGTGTCCCCTTCACTGTAGCTAATCCATTACTTAAAATCCGAGATTCTCATCAGATTATCCTGGAGGAGAATACACACTTCATTCCTTCATTGGGAAACTGGAGGTACAAAGTCAGAGAGTAGGACATTAAAAGCTGCTTTATGGCTTTTCAGGCAAATTGGGGTGGGGAGAAAGAGAGAGAGAGAAAGAAAAAGAGAAAGAGAGGGAGAGGGAGAGAGAAAGAGGGAGAGGAAGAGGAAGAGAAAAGAGAAAGGGAGAGAAAAAGAAAGGAAAAGAGAGGGAGAAACAGGGAGGGAAAAGAGGGAGAGGGAGAGGAAGAGAAAAGAGAAAGGGAGAGGGGGAGAGAAAGAGGGAGAGGGAGAAAGAAAGAGGGAGAGGAAGAGAAAAGAGAAAGAGAGGGAAAGAGAAAGAAAGAGGGAAAGATAGGGAGAGAGAAACAGGGAAGGAAAAGAGGGAGAGGAAGAGAAAGAGAAAAGAGAAAGGGAGAGAGAGAGAGAGAGAGAAAGGGAAAGATAGGGAGAGAGAAAGAGGGAGAGGGAGAAAGAAAGAGGGAGAGGGAGAGGGAGAGAAAAGAGAAAGGGAGAGAGAAAGATAGAGAGGGAGAGAGAAACAGGGAGGGAAAGAGAGAGAGGGAGGGAGAAAGGGAGAGAAAAGAGGAAGAGAAAGAGAGAGAAAAGAGAAAGGGAGAGAGAGGAAGGGAGAGAGAAAGAGAAAGGATGAAAGAGAGAGTGGGGGAAGAGAGAGACAGACAGGCACACACAGAGAGAGAAAAAAAATATTAATTTAATTTGTAAGTTTCTAATTTGAAAAACACCAAACAGAAATTGGGCAAGGGTGAATTTTTAAAGTGAAAAAAAGATTTAAAAAAACGTTCTTTCGCCTTCCTACTTTTTTCTTTTCTTTTCTTTTCTTTTCTTTTCTTTTCTTTTCTTTTCTTTTCTTTTCTTTTCCTTCCTTCCTTCCTTCCTTCCTTCCTTCCTTCCTTCCTTCCTTCCTTCCTTCCAAATAGCACATTTGCCTCTCCCTGGACTCGGTTCCTTACCTGTCTTCTATCTTCCTTCCCCCAAATCATAAATTCACAGGTACCTAACAAAGGCCAGGAGTTTTGAGAGACCTCTGTGCCTGAGATGGGGGTATTTAGGGTTGAAGGACAAGCCTGTCTCTATCTGTGAGGGGGGGGGTGGATGTTGAGTATTTGTATATAAACACAACACACACCTCTGTGTTTGTGTATATGTGCTTCTTGGAAGATCACAAAAGCTCCCCCTAATGGCAACAAAAGGTTGGTTTTCAAAGAGAAAATAAATAAATCAAAACATTTTCCTAAGTAAGCAGAAGTTTGCCCAAGGAGCTAGGCACACAGTTCAGTTCCAACACTGCCCCTCCCAAAAAAACCCACCACCTTCTGATCACAACATTCCCTAATTTTGGCTGTTCATAAATACAGTATTTGCCTCGGGTAAGGATATGTGCCAATACTTTTACGAAAGGCAGCTGATGTCACATATTCTAACCTGGTTAGCATCTCACCTGTAAACTGCAGTCTCATCGTTTCTTTCTAATTTAGTTGGGGAGGCCAATCACTCCTTGTTTTATTTTATTGATTTGTTAATTTCATTTATTCGATTTGTGTAGCCGCCAGTGGTGGAATTCATTTTTTTTTTTACTACCGGTTCTGTGGGCGTGGCTTGGTGGGCGTGGTGTGGCTTGGTGAGTGTGGCTTGGTGGGTGTGACAAGGGAAGATACTACAAAATCCCCACTCCCACCCCACTCCAGGGGAAGGATACTGCAAAATCTCCATTCCCTCACCACTCCAGGGGAAGGATACTGCAAAATCCCCATTCCCTCCCCACTCCAGGGGAAGGATACTGCAAAATCTCCATTCCCTCACCACTCCAGGGGAAGGATACTGCAAAATCCCCATTCCCTCCCCACTCCAGGGGAAGGATACTGCAAAATCCCCATTCCCTCCCCACTCCAGGGGAAGGATATTACAAAGTCTCCATTCCCACCCCACTCTGGGGCCAGCCAGAGGTCGTGTTTGCGGGTTCTCCGAACTACTCAAAATTTCCGCTATGTGCGGCAGCTGCCAAAAAAGCCAACACAGGCTGCATTAACAGAGGGATAGAATCAAGATCAGGTGAAGTGTTAATACCACTTGGTAGGGCCACATTTGGAAGACCTGCATCCAGATTTGGTTGCCATGATGTCAAAAAGATGTGGAGACTCTAGAAAGAGTGCAGAGAAGAGCAACAAAGATGATTAGGGGACTGGAGGCTAAAACATATGAAGAACGGTTGTAGGAATTGGGTATGTCCAGTTTAATGAAAAGAAGGACTAGGGGAGACATGATAGCAGTCTTCCAATATCTCAGGGGCTGCCCCAAAGAAGAGGGAGTCAAGCTATTCTCCAAAGCACATGAGAACAGGACAAGGAGCAATGGATGGAAACTAACCAAGGAGAGAAGCAACCTAGAACTAAGGAGAAATTTCCCGACAATGAGGACAATTAACCAGTGGAACGACTTGCCTCCAGAAGTTGTGAATGCTCCAACACTGGAAGTTTTTAAGAAGAGACTGGACAACCATTTGTCTGAAATGGTACAGGTAGTCTTAAACTTACAACGGTGTGTTTAGTGATGGTTCAAAGTTCAAATGGTACTGAAAAAAGTGACATGATCTTTTTTGTCCTTTATAGCATCCCTATGATTATGTGATCAAAATTCAGATGTTTGGCAACCGGTTCATATTTCTGATGGCTGCAGCTTCCTGGGGTCATTCTGTCACCTTTTGCGACCTTTTGACAAGAAAAGTCTCTTCTCCTCTCCTCTCTTCTCCTTTCCTTCTCTCCCTCCCTTATTCTTTTCTCTTCTCTTCTTTCTTCTCCTTTCCTTCCCCTTCCCCATTCCATTCCATTCTCTTTCATATCTCTGAAAACTACTTGGTTGTCCCTTGAAAAGCATCCAGAGATCTACTTCCTTGATGAAAATGTGGGAACCCAGAAAAGCTGTTGGCCTCCAAGAGATGATTTACTGTTCCAGATCTGTCCATCCTTCTGCAGTCCAGGGGGAAAAATGTATCTTTAATCTCTCAGTATCTTCCCTTGGGATTGAATGGAAGTTTTGGAACCCAGGGAGGATGGAGATTGTCTACAGGGCAACGTTGCAATCATAGGTTGGCCACCATGAAAATAAGAGTGAGTTTATACGTATCTCACTCAAGCAAGTTCATCAGAACTTTCTTCTTCTTTGGGATGGAGAGGGAAAGCAAGGGGATAATTTCTGGCACACCGTTTCTCAAGGATCAATTCTCCTTCATACCCTTGTTCTCCTTCTCCTTGTCCTAATCTTTCTCCTTCTCCTTCTCCTTCTCCTAATCTTTCTCCTAATATTTCTTCTTCTCCTTTTCCCCCTCCTTCTCCTAATCCTTCTCCTACTTCTCCTTCTCCTAATCTTTCTCCTTCTCCTTCTCCTAAACTTTCTCCTTCTCTTTCTCCTTCTCCTAATCTTTCTCCTCCTTTCCCCACTCGTTCTCCTTCTCCTAATCCTTCTCCTACTTCTCCTTCTCCTAACCTTTCTTCTTCTCCTTTTCCCCTACTTCTCCTAATCCTTCTCCTACTTCTCCTTCTCCTAATCCTTCTCCTACTTCTCCTTCTCCTAACCTTTCTTCTTCTCCTTTTCCCCTACTTCTCCTAATCCTTCTCCTACTTCTCCTTCTCCTAATCCTTCTCCTACTTCTCCTTCTCCTAACCTTTCTTCTTCTCCTTTTCCCCTACTTCTCCTAATCCTTCTCCTACTTCTCCTTCTCCTAATCCTTCTCCTACTTCTCCTTCTCCTCCTAATCATTCTTCTTCTCCTCCTAATCTTTCTTCTTCTCCTTTTACTCCTCCTTCTCCTAATCTTTCTCCTACTTCTCCTTCTCCTAATCTTTCTCCTTCTCCTTCTTCTCCTATCTTTCTCCTCCTCCTCCTCCTCCTCCTAATCTTTTTCCTTCTCCTTTTCCTCTTTCTCCTAATCTTTCTCCTTCTCCTTTCCCCCTCCTTCTCCTAATCCTTCTCCTACTTCTCCTTATCTTTCTCCTTCTCCTAATCTTTCTCCTTCTCCTTCTTCTCCTTCTCCTAATCTTTCTTCTTCTCCTTTTCCTCCTCCTCCTCCTCCTCCTAATCCTTCTCCTTCTCCTCCTTCTCCTGATCTTTCTCCTTCTCCACCACCTCTTCCTCCTCCTCTTCTTTCCACAAAACCATGCTCTCCTAAACACTTGCTCAAATGAAACATGCCTTGCCAGACAAGCTTAATGAAAGAACAACAACCTTCTGGATTGACTCTCTGAACTCTTTAAGAAACTCCATCACCCTTGCTCACAATTCACATTTTCCACCAGCTCTCCACCTAACCTCCCACTTTCTTGTCTTCTTTGTAGAACCAGTGTGTCTTCTCTCCATAAATCCTCCCCTCCCCTGACCTTCTCACACCGGGGTTTCCCTCTTGTGTAGAGTCCTTTTTGCTCATTTCTCCTCCTCCTCCTCCTCCGTAGGTGGTTCCTCTCCATGCTGCATCATTCAAGGGATCGTGGAAATTTACCTTCAGCTCATTTTCTTCTCTTTTGAAAGGGTTTCCAACGTTTGCGATCTCAACGGCCAGGATTATACTGCCTCTTAAGTTTTCTTTCTTTCTTTCTTTTGCTTTTTCCCCTAGCGGCAATGAGTTCACAGGAAATAATAAATAAATACCACAAGGGGAAAGAAAAATCCTTCCAGCTCATGCCCTTTGGGATGGAGAAAGACATCCGCAATTAAAAACCCATCACTGTTGAAATGCTTCTTAGGCATGTACCTCTGGGCTCGGCTTGGCCTCCACGTTTCCCCTGCCACGGGCTTTGTAAACTTCGCTCTAGAAATGATGCTTTTTTTTTTCCATCCGCGTTCAGTGATCAAGCAACCTAGAACTAAGGATAAAACGTGACAGCGTGAACAATTAATCAGTGGAACAAATTGCCTCCAGAAGTCATGGGTGCCTCGCAGGGGTGGGATTCAAATATTTTAGCAACCGGTTCTCTGCCCGGTGGGCATGGCCTACTCTCTTGCTTGGTGGGCATGGCCTACTTGGCCTCCTGCACCATGGTGTGGGGGGGGGAACGTTTTCACCCTCCCCAAGCTCCAGAGGCTTTTCTCAAGCCTCCGGGAGGGCATAAACGGCCTCCCTTGGGCTCTGGAGGCCTTCCATTTCTGGAATTCCAGAACTTCCGGGAGGCCTGTTTTTTGCCCGCCCAGAGCCTCCACCCAGGCCCTGCACTTACCTGGCATCCAAAACGGGCTGTGTGGAGACTCCTGGGAGGGGGGGAGGGGGGGCGGGGCCTGCCAGTCCTTGCAACTACTGGTTCAGCGAACCAGATGTAAAATTAGCATCCAGTTTGCCCAAACCGTCTGAATCCCACCCCCCGGTGCCTCATCATTGGAGGTTTTTAAGAAAAGACTAGACAGCCATTTGTCTGGAATGATATAGGGCAGGGGTGGGCAAATGTGGCCCTTTTACAACCTGTGGACTTCAACTCCCAGAATTCCTGAGACTCAGGAATTCTGGGAGTTGAAGTCCACAGGTTGTAAAAGGGCCACATTTGCCCACCTGTGGACTTCAACTCCCAGAATTCCTGAGACAGCTGTGTCAGGAATTCTGGCAGTTGAAGTCCACAGGTTGTAAAAGGGCCACAGTTGCCCACCCCTGGTATAGAGCAGGGGTGTCAAACTCAGGGGCGACTGCAGGCTGGAACTGGCCTGGGTGGGGCTTAGATCCGGCCTGCGAGGCCAGCCAGGAAACAGTGAAGGACCGGCCCATGGTGCCTCTGGCAGTGAGCTTCGTTTTCGCTAACAGAGGGTTGCGGGAGGCCATCACAGCCAAAAATGGAACCCGTGAGTGCTGTGTGCAACCCTCCCCGAGCTCTGTTTTCACTGGCAGAGGCTTGCAGGAGGCCGTCACAGCCTAAAACGGAACTCAGGAGCCTAATTTCGCTAGCAGAGCGCTCGGGCCACCACAGGCACACCCGACATGAGTGACATCGAGCTGGCCACACTTGTCCAACACCCCCCCCCCCGAGGTCAAAAACAACCCTGACGTGGCCCTCAAAGAAATTGAGTGTTGTGACCCAGGCCCAAGTAAGTAGTAGGAAAATCAGTCAGTGAAAAAACGAACAAACTTTATCTGAACAACTGAGAATTACTTCATTCCCAGCGTCATTCAACTAAATTAAAGCAAATTCCTCCCAACACAAATTCCTCAGTCCTATCGCAAACCTTGGTCCAATTAGGCAAACTGCCAAAGGCCTTTCTTGGCAAACATTCAGAAGTCACAGATACAAAAATAAATACAAAACGTAGACAAAGAAGAAGACGAAGCTACCAACATGGTTTTCTGGCAAAGCCCAAACGCCGTTGCTGGTCTGTTTTAAGCCTTATAGGAGGGGCCAATCATCTCTTAGCCCTACTCCTGAGTTGTCCTCTTTGCTTGAGCTGCTCTTGTTTTCTGGCAGCTCTTCTCATGCATGCATTAGGAACAGGCTCCTCCTGTTCCTCTGCCTCACTCCAATCAGTCTCTGGAGGCTCTGGAGTCCGCACCTCACTCCCCGATGGCCCTGGCCCCATCTCTGCCTCTGACGCAGAGCCCTCATCCAGGCCTTCCCCAGCCTCCAGGACTGGCCCATGTTCTTCCTCAGCCTCATCACTGTCTGACTCTGCTGCCAGCTCCGCAGGATGCTGGCGGACCACAACATCGAGTTTGACACCCCTGGTATAGGGTCTCCTGTTTGATCAAAGGATTGGATGGACCAGTGGTAGAATTCAAAATTCTTTACTACCGGTCCTGTGGGTGTGGCTTGGTGGGCATGGCATGGCTTGGTGGGCGTGGCAGGGGAAGGATACTGCAAAATCTCCATTCCCTCCCCACTCCACGGGAAGGATACTGTAAAATCTCCATTCCCTCACCACTCCAGGGGAAGGTTACTGCAAAATCACCATTTCCTCCCGATCACCTGGGACTTGGGAGGCAAAGAATAGATGGTGGCTGGGCCAGTCAGAAGTGGTATTTACCGGTTCTCCGAACTACTTAAAATTTCCGCTACCGGTTCTCCAGAACTGGTCAGAACCTGCTGAATAATCACCCCTGGGTTGGACTAGAAGACCTCCAAGGTCCCATCCAGCTCTATTCCAATACAATTCACCGCACGGTGTAGATCGGACGAGTCCATCGTCATCACGATGACTCCCATTTCTGGACCTTCCCGCTTCCGACATTCAATATCTGAGTTGGCCATCCAGCCCAAGCGTGTTGCGTGCAGGATTTTCAAACCGCAAGATAAGAAGATTTTGCAGACTAAATACAATAACTACGTGTCTCGCCTTTTAAGAGAGAGACGATAGACCGCTCAAAGTCCCTCCACTCCGTATAAAAATGTACAGGAAAGGATTTTGGCACAAGCCTCGCTCGCTGCTCTATTTATCTAATCATCAGAATAAGGAAAGTGGCTTAAAAAACACTGGGACGTTTCCAGCCATTAGTCATACAACAGAGCTTAAATTAGTCAGAGCTGACAAATTCGAGTCTTTTTCAATGAGATTACTCTTAAGTATGACTAAATCCAACCCACCGGCTGAGCTGAAGGAACGGGGGAAATCAAAGCTCCATCTTCCCTTTTGTTTAAGGGAGGCAGAAACTTGTATATTATTTTTTTTAAAAAAAGGCATTCAAAGGTGGAAGGTGTATTTCTCCCCTCTTTTTTTTTTTTTAGTTTGACGGAGGAGAATAACAGGGTGGGAGACTTTTGGAGAGGTTGTTCTCTTTAATAATAATTTAAAAAATCAGCTACGTTGGCCACGATCCATTTTCTAGGTCAGGAGTCAGCAATCCGTGGCTCTGGAGCCACATGTGGCTCTTTCACCCCTCTGCTGTGGCTCCGTCGCTCAAAATATGCGTTGCAACCGCCAATGTGCGACACCCGCCGGCACGCGATTTATTGAGCTTTTCGACCTCCAGTAGGCTAACCATGGATAAATTCAAGAAAAGAAAAGTTTCAGAAGAAAACAGAACATTTAATTCAACTACATATGCTAATTTTGTGGCCGCTCAAGAAATAGTCAGGCACGGGAAGGGTTTTGTGGCTCCTGGTGTTTTCTTTTCTGTGGGAAATGAGTCCAAATGGCTCTTTGAGTGTTTAAGGTTGCAGGCCCCTGTCCTAGGTGTTCCTCTTCTGTTGGGGCAGCTGGGCCCTTTTCAAAACCCAGGCTGAGGTCACCCACGAGCTCACTCCATTCCCAAGAATATCTCCATGAATCATGGAAAGCCTTCTGGTAAATGCAGCTCCTCATTCATTCCTTCATTTATCAGCATCTCCAACAGAAGTTGTCCTGCCAAGAGAACTCCCCCTCACTTTCCCAATCCTTATTTTGGGGAGGAGGGGAAAACCACACTAGAGCCCACATATGGAGATTTGGTGGCATGATTTAGACTAAGGGTCCCCAATCCCCAGTCCGTGGACCAGCACTGAGCTGTGGCATGTCAGAACATGGGCCGTGCAAACAAGCAAAGACCCCATCTTCAGGATACAGATAGCACATGAAACTTTGCCCCCTCCGGTCCACAGAAAAACCTCTCTCCGTAGAACTGGTCCCTGGTGCCCAAAAGGTTGGAGGCCACTGATTTCGATTATCTGTGGTAGGAGGTTGGTCTTATGAGTGGCAATTGGAGTTTGTCCTCCATTCCAAGATGTGAGTTTTGGGTCTGTGGGAACCTTGGTGCTCTCTGAGCTTGGTTGTTTTCTTGCAGATGTTTCACGACCCAACTAGGGAACATCATCAGTGGTAGAAGGGAGTGGGATGTGTGGAGTGGAAAAAGAAGGAGAATTGGAAGGAGGAGGAGGAGGAGGAGGAGGAGGAGGAGGAGGAGGAGGAGGAGGAGGAGGAGGAGAAGGAGGAGAGGAGGAAGAGGAAGACTGTGAGGGTCCTTGGTGCTCTGTGCACTTGGGGGTTTCTTGCAGATGTTTCATGACCCAACTAGGGAACATCATCAGTGGTAGAAGGGAGTGGGTTTTGAGGAGTAGAAAAAGAAGGAGAATTGGGAGGAGAAGGAGGAGAAGGAGAAGGAGAAGGAGAAGGAGAAGGAGAAGGAGAAGGAGAAGGAGAAGGAGAAGGAGAAGGAGAAGGAGAAGAAGGACTGTGGGCTCCTTGTCTACCTACCCTTGAAAGGATTCTCAGAGTGACAGGTGGTTGTTCTGAAGCAATCCTGAGGGAATAACCACCAAAAGTTTGGGAAAGATAAGCAAAGTCGGCTAGCAGAGAGAAACGCAAACACAACAGTGAGAAAACTACAGAAACATGGGAAAGACACCAAAAACCAACGAAACCAAGAAAGCATAAACACACCAACTCTGCAACTGGGCCCAAAGCCTTTTTGTCTTTGGTGGCGGTGAGGTGAACTGGGATGGAATAGCTCCAGAGGGGTTGACCATTGCTGAGAACGCTGGAAGAAGAAAGCTAGTCTCTGGAAGGGAGACAGGGAAAGTTGGCTTGATGTAATGGAGCCGCCATGTTTCAACGACCCCAGAAGTCGGCTTGTATTTTGCTCAATCAGCTGCCTTGATTCGATCCGTCAGGAATAAGGGAAGTGTGAAAGCCACAGAATGAACAAAAAGTTGTGGCTCATGCCAGAGAAATGAAGAGTTTCAAGTCTGGGAAGCCAGAAGGACTTTTGTTCCTATTTTAACAGGAGCTGGCTTGGAATCCGTCCTGCCAAAACTTTGCTACCAAGCTGGATGTGGGACAAACCCTTCTTCTTCTTCTTCTTCTTCTTCTTCTTCTTCTTCTTCTTCTTCTTCTTCTTCTTCTTCTTCTTCTTCTTCTTCTTCTTCTTCTTCTTCTTTCTTTCTTTCTTTCTTTCTTTCTTTCTTTCTCTCTCACACACATTTCTCTCTCTCTCTCTCATTGTCTCTCTCTCAAATTCTCTCATTTTCTTTTTCTCATTTCTCTCATTCTGTCTCATTCTCACACACTCTCTCTTATTTTCTCTCTCTCATTCTTTCTTTCTCTCTCATTCTCTCATTCTTACTCTCTCTTTCTCTGTGTCTGACTCTCTCTCTCTCTCTTTCTGTCTCTCATTCTTTCTCTCTCACACACACATTTTTGTCTCTCTCTCTTTATCTCTCTCTCTAATTCTCTCTCTTTTCTCTTTCTCTCATTTCTCATTCACTTTCTCATTCTCTCTCATTCTCTCTCTCTTTCCCTTTCATTCTTTCTCTCTCACACACACATTTTTGTCTCTCTCTCATTCTCTTTCTCTCATTCTTTCTCTCTCTCATTCTGAGTCTCTCTCTCTCTCTCTCTCTCTCTCTTATTCTCTCTCTCTCTTTTTCTCTCCTCCCACCCTCAGGGTTCCACCAAGGCAGCCATCCCTTGATTGATCGATCCCAGAAAGGGAAGGGACCCCATGAGTGAATGAAATAAAAACATTCCAAGCATGCCACCTGAGACTTTTAGTAGATGCCTCCAAGATGGTTGGGGAGGAGAAAGATGTGGACTTTCAAGTTGTAGTAGAAATGAAAACAACCCAGCACTCCCGATGCAAACCACGGAAAGAGTTCAACCCGACTGCAGAATCCGCCATTCTTACTTTAAAAACCTGGTAGACAACAGCCACATGAAGGATCTTCCTGAAAAAGATTGCAGTCTGCGGGCCAAGCAGAAGGAGAATAGGCAGCAGATGATGGGATTTCTTTTCTTTTTTTCAGATTTGTGTTTGCTTTCTTATGATTTCAAGAGGAATCAAGAGACAAAGGGGATCCATTTGTCAGCTTTGTTTTGGGGGATTGTATAGCTACTAGTTAGGATCCATTGAATTAGTTTCCTCCTCCTCCTCCTCTTCTTCTTCTTCTCCTCCTCCTCCTCCTCTCCTCCTCCTCCTTCTCCTTCTCTTTCTCCTTCTCCTTCTCCTTCTCCTTCCTTACATGAAGATCCTGCATGAGAAATATGCTTGGTCAGTGAAGAAGCAGGCACAGTGACATGGATGAAGGTCACTGTCCAAATAGGTTTCACAGCCTCAAAGCTAAGAATTCAGACATACAGAAAAAAGGGTGGTTTCACAGTCCTCCTCTCTTAAATCTTCACAAGCACTAGACTAGAGCAGACTGAACATCAACACCTAAGTTAAATCTACTGGGAAAGCATCCTAGTAGAGTGGTTTTTCTTCTGCGTGGCAAATTATGGTGACTCTGAATCCTGGGTTCCAAATCAACCAGATAAGAGTCAACACAATTCAAGAGGGTTCATTTGTGGCGACGTAAAGATTCTAAACTGATGACATATTTCACTCTGCCTCCCAGCATCACCTGCTCTTCTCCTACAATCTCTCCTTTATAATCTGCTGGGATCGAAGTTGGTTGGAAACAGATCCGGAATCTTCTCACCCATCCCATCCAGCAGTGCTAAATTCCCTTGGAAAACCTGAACAAGATTTTTCTATTTGGTTTGGTGATGCTGCCTTTAAGCCGACATTCACTAGTGCCCTATATCTGGGATTGGCAATTCCAGTGGTCTTCCGGGTGCGCTTCAAGGTGTTGGTTCTTACCTTTAAAGTGCTCCATGGCTTAGGACCTGGGTACTTACGAGACCACCTTCTGCAACCAATAACCTCCCACCAACCAGCACGCTCCCACAGGGTGGGCCTCCTCAGGGTGCCATCACTAAAGCAATGTCGACTGGTGGTTCCCAGGGAAAGAGCCTTTTCTGTGGGGGCACCTACCCTTTGGAACAGATTACCCCCAGGGATACGAATGATCCCAGATCTTCGTACTTTCCGTCGTGCACTTAAGACCTTTCTATTTCACCAAGCCGGGCTGGCATAAATCTCTTCTAATTTTCCTAAATCTTTATGTTGAAAATTCTTAACCGATGAACCAAATTGGCTTAATCATCTTCTATTCACATTTTATATGTATGTTATTTTAACTGTTCACCGCCCTGAGTCCTTCGGGAGAAGGGCGGTATAGAAATTGAATGAATGAATGAATGAATGAATGAATGAATGAATGAATAAATAAATAAATAAATAAATAAATAAATAAATAAATAAATAAATAAATTCTTGTTTTTGCCGAGGTATTATTAAGACTGATTTTATAAAGGTGCCTGATGGACAGATGAAGGAAGACATTTGCTACCAGCAAATCTTTTTCGTTTTCCCTCTTCTATTTTGCAAAAGCTGGAATCACAAGGCCAGAGTCCTACTATGCGGCCTCAAGAGCAAACTGCACCCAATGTCTCCATGGCTTTTTTTAAAAAAAACGAAATAAAGGCTGTTCTTGTTTCTGTATAATTAGTTGCAGCCTGCATTACGAAAACATTCCAGGGACTTATTCGTTGACTTAGTAAAAATCCCCCTTGCTTCCTCTATGAAGGAAAGGTGAAGGAGGGACCTGGGATGATTTTCAGCGAATTGAGAAGGACTGAGTGGTCTCTGAGAAACCGATCAGCTAATGTGAACTGTTCCTGCGTGGAAGAAAAGTTCAAGACTTTCAAAAGAGTTCCTTGCAAAATTCAGGCATGGGTCTCAGGCACAAAGGATCAGGACCATGTGTTATGTTGCAGCACAGACGATGTA
This sequence comes from Pantherophis guttatus, assembly GCF_059756535.1. Classification (NCBI taxonomy): domain Eukaryota; kingdom Metazoa; phylum Chordata; class Lepidosauria; order Squamata; family Colubridae; genus Pantherophis; species Pantherophis guttatus. The sequence goes on from NC_142078.1 coordinate 8,758,166, forward strand.
TTACGGTGTTTCCCTGAAAATAAGACCCTGTCTTATTTTTATTTATTTTTTTTGCCACCAAAAGAGGCACCAGGTCTTATTTTCAGGGGAAGAATGTCGTCCACTGATTCACCTTACCTGCGTGCATCGCCCCCAACCTCTTTTTTGATGTCAGAGGCCTTCAAGAATGTCTGGAAAAACCAGCAAGGCCTTCCTGAAGACCTCTGTAGCCTGTGAGCTCTGTTATTGGCTACAGAAGCCTTCAGGAAAGCTTTGCCAGCTGCAGAAGAAATGAGCCAAAGTGTGCGAAGCCTGGCTGCAACTGTCCAAAGGTAAGTAGTTGGGCAGCTCCACCACCCTCATCCTCCCCCTAGCTTAATTTTTATCTGTGCACCCTGAAGTGGGCAGGGTCTTCGTTAGGGCTTATATTGGGCACACTGTTGTGGCTCCATTACCTAAGCCTGTGTCATCGGCAGGAGAGGACTCCGAGAGTGAAGGAGAGGAGTTGGCAAGGCCTCCCTCTCCAGGACCCTCCTCTCTGGCAATGCCTTCGGTGTCCGCCGAAGGGCAAGAGATAGGGCCGGGGCCAAGCACGTCCACGCAGCCACAGATGGACAGTGATGAGGGTAATGAGTCTTGGCTGGATCCTCGGCAGCGTCGCAGAGATAAGCGCGTGCAACAGAAGAAAAGGCGTGCCCGAGATTAGGCTGAGTCACTGGACCACACCCCACAGGGTATAAAAGGGGGTGAGGTGGCCATTCAGACTCTGTGATGGACAAAACTAACTACTATCGAGTCACATTGCATCTTTGGAAACAACATTATCGGCCTTGGATTTATTTTACAAACTGGACAATTCTTGACCGTGGGTATTTTGTTTATTGAGTAAAGTTCTTGGCAAGCAGCTACTGGGTTGCTGCCAAGCGTCTTATCAGAAGAATTGGTTGTCTGCCAGCTGTCTGTTTGTGTGTGTGTGTGGGATGGGGACAGAACACACACATGTCAAAATCAAGCTAGGACTTACTTTCTGAGTAGGTCGTATTTTCTGGGAAACATGGTAGTTGAAGCCTAGACACAAGAATCTAGTCATCTAATAGAATTGGCACTAAAAAAGAGTCAATTCAAGAATTCAAAAGGGTTTGGCTCTGGATCACTTAAGGCAATGTAAAGATGCTAAGCTGATGATACACTTAACTCCACCTCCCTAGCTCTGCCTACTCTTCTCCTACATCAAGTTAGGCAAGTCCTTAATTATGGAAAATTAACAGCAAACTAACACCATCAGTACCGTACAAAGAAAATATCTACAAGATATTTTATAGATGGCATCTCCCACTGGCACGGATCACCAAAATGTTCCCCAATACATCTTCACTCTGCTGGAAATGCAAAGCACAAAAAGGGACATACTACCACATGTGGTGGTCGTGTCCCAAAGCCAAACAATTCTGGAATAATATCAAAACCCAATTGGAACAAATAACAGCTCAAAAAGTACCACTAAAACCGGAAACATATTTATTAGGCATATTTACATGTAATTACGATAGAGAAATAATATATTTGATCACACATATTTTGACTGCCTCAAGGATCACTTATGCACAAAATTGGAAGATGAAAGAAGTCCCAACACAAGATAGAATAATATCTAAAATAATGGAATGTGCTGAGATGGACAGACTCACCAAGGAAATTCAAGGAAAGGAAGAATCTGACTACTACCTGGTTTGGCAAAGGTGGTATCAATGGTTGGAGGGGAAAAATAAAACCAAAAGAGGATCCTAAAAGAGTAAGCCAAAATTCTGTACCAAATAAGATATAACAACGCATAATTAAATATTAAAAAATAATATCGTTATATACGGCGAGAGGAAGGAATATATATCGAGGAATAGAGGTTATTGATGTCAGAGGAAATCAGACATTACCTTTAGGTGTTATTTATGTTATTAATGTTGTATTTGTCGCATTTGTATGTGTCTGTGTCTGTGTATTTTGTGTGTTTATATATGTAATAAATTTTTTTTTAAAAAAAGTTAGGCAAGTCCTGCCATTTAAACCAAATGTATCACAGTTAGTTCAGGCAGAAGATGTTGAACCTCAAGAATTTTGAGTGGAGAGTTGAGAGTTTGGGTGTGATGAGTTCAGCCAATTCCCAATGAAATCACGTTTGGTCCCTGTATGTCAGCAACCATCGTCTTAATAAAGGAGAATATTTGTAGCTCAGGGTTGACATGAGAGGTCCTTGATGCTCTCTGAGCTAGCTAGCTTGCTTTCAATTGCCATCTTCTCTAAGGCCAGCAAAATATCTCTGTATGGCCAAGCCAAGATTAGACCTCACCATCTCCTGAAATCCAGTTTCTCTGCCATTTAGAGCGTAAAAGACCACAGTTGACCAATATATAATCCAAAACCTTGTTTTCCAATTGGAACAACAAGTTAACTAAGCACAAAGGATGGCATCAGTAGATAAACCATAGGCATAGCAGAGCTTTGTTTTTTGTTGTGGCCCCACCCTCTGAGCCTATCTCATCGGAGGAAGAAGGCTCCGAACATGAGGGAGAGGAGTCAGCCAGGACTCCCTCTCCAGGCCCCTCCCCTCTGGCACTGTCTCAGGTGCCGGCCGAGGGAGAGGAGATTAGCCAGGAGCCAGGTGTCTCGGATGAGAGCGAAGGAGAGCCGTCATTCCTGGATGCACGCCAACGAAGGCGTGATAAACGGTTACAGCAG